>NW_017200692.1:0-19322 GCF_001704415.2 Capra hircus
TTTATCCTACTTGGAACTCTCTGTGTTTCTTGGACTTGGGTGAATTATTTCCTTCCCCATTTTAGGGAAGTTTTCAACTATTATCTCCTCAAGGATTTTCTCATGATCTTTCTTTTTGTCTTCTTCTTCGGGGACTCCTATAATTCGAATGTTGGAGCATTTCATATTGTCCTGGAGGTCTCTGAGATTGTCCTCATTTCTTTTAATTTGTTTTTCTTGTTTCCTCTCTGATTCATTTATTTCTACCATTTCTATTTTCTATTTCACTAATCCTATCTTCTGCCTCCATTATTCTACTATTTGTTGCCTCCAGAGTGTTTCTGATCTCATTTATTGCATTATTCATTATATTTTGACTCTTTTTTATTTCTTCTAGGTCCTTGTTAAACCTTCCTTGCATCTTTTCAATCCTTGTCTCTAGGCTATTTATCCATTTTGATTTCAAGATTTTGGATCATTTTCACTATCAATATTCGGAATTCCTTCTCCGGTAGATTCCCTACTTCTTCCTCTTTTGTTTGGTTTGGTGGGCAACTCTCCTGTTCCTTTACCTGCTGAGTATTCCTCTGTCTCTTCATCTTGGTTATATTGCTGCGTTTGGGGTGGCCTTTTTATATTCTGGTAATTTGTGGAGTTCTCTTTATTATGGAGCTTCCTCACTTTGGGTGGGGTTTCTATCAGTGGCTTGTCAAGGTTTCCTGGTTAGGGAGGCTTGTGTTGGAGTTTTGGTGGGTGGAGCTGGGTTTCTTCTCTCTGGAGTGCAGTGGAGTGACCCGTAATGGGTTATGAGACATCAAAGGTTTTGGGATAATTTTGAGCTGCCTGTATATTGAAGCTCAGGGGAATGTTCCTGTGTTGCTGGAGAATTTGTGTGGTATGTCTTGTTTTGGAACTTGTTGGCCCTTGGGTGGAGCTTGGTTTCGGTGTAGGTATGAAGGCATTTGATGAGCTCCTATTGCTTAATGTTCTCTGAATTCAAGAGTTCTCTAATGTTTTCAGGCTTTGGATTTAAGCCTCCTGCTTCTGGTTTTCAGTTTTATTTTTACAGTAGCCTCTAGACTTCTCCATCTATACAGCACCGATGATAAAACATCTAGGTTAAAGATGAAAAGTTTCTCCACATTGAGGGACACTCAGAGAGGTTCACTGGGCTACAAGGAGAAGAGAAGATGGAGGGGGTAGTTAGAGGTAACTGGAATGAGATGCGGTGAGATCAAAAGAGGAGAGAGCAAGCTAGCCAGTAGTCACTTCCTTATGTGCGCTCTGTAGTCTGGACTGCTCAGAGGTATTTACAGAGTTATACGGGGAAGAGGAGAGAGAGGAAGTAGACAGAGGTGACCAGGAGGATAAGAGAGAGGAATGAGTAGGAGAAAGACAAATCCTGCCAGTAACCAGTTCCTTAGGTGTTCTCCACCGTCTGGAACACACAGAGATTCACAGAGTTGGATAGAGAAGAGATGGGGGAGAAAAGAGACAGAGGCCACCTGGTGGAGAAAAAGGAGAGTCCAGAGGAGGAGAGAGTGGTCAAGCCAGTAATCTCGCTCTCAGGTAAACTTGGGTAGTGAAGTTTGGGTTTTTAAATGTACAAAATTGACAACAAAAACCTAAGAGCAAAGATTAAAAATCTAGAGTAGAGGTTGGATTTTCAAAGATACAATATTAAAGAAAAGCAGAAGGAAAAAGGAAGAAAGAAAAAAAATTATTAAAAAACAAACAAACAAACAAAAGAAAAAAAAAAACAACACAGCAACAACCATCCAAAGAGTATATATGGTGTTTGCCTTAAAAATAAAAAAAAGGTCTTTTTTTAAAAATAGTAATAATAGGTTATAGAAATAAAAATTAGAGGAGAAATAGAAGACTTAACAATGAGAAAATAGTTAGAAAAAAAAGAAAAAAGAAAAAAAACAAAAAAGCAAAAAAAAAAAAAAGGAATGATTTTAAAAATAGTAAAAATATGTCTGGCCCTTCTCTGGTGTTATGGGCCGTGTGGGATCACTTCCAAGGTGGTTCCCTCTGTTTAACTTCTTCTGTTTGCTGTTTTTTTAGGCTCACTATTTCAGTCGCGCTGTGGGGAGGGGGGATGTTGCAAACAAATAGCACTGTCGTGTGCACACAGTATCTCTGCCCCGCTTGACCTGTCCTTTCTCGCGGCGCACAAACCGCTCCGGCTCTAGGATGCTCAGCCGGGAACTGTCTGGGGCCGGCCCTAGGCTGCGTGCACTTCCCCGGTCCAAGCCGCTCAGGTTCGGCGCTCAGGCAGCCCTCAGAGGCACAAATTCGGCTGGGACTGCGCTTTGTGCCCTTCCCAGGTCCGAGTAGCTCAGGAGTTTGGCGAGCGCGATCACCTCGGCTTGTCACCTTTTCTGCCACTGCTGCTCAGCTTTCTGGGTGGACTGCTGGCGCACCCCGTGAGGCAGATTGTGACTGTCCAGCACCCCCAGAAGTCTTAGCAAAGAAGCCTGCTTGCAGTTAGGTAAGTAAAGTCTCTCCAGATCTGCAATTGCCCTTTCCAGTCCTTACGGCTCTGGCTGCCTGTCCCCGGCGGGGGATGGTCTGCAGCCGGCTTTTTCCGTTTCGTCCTTTGTTCTGTGCTCGGTCCTGGCGGTGTCTTATGTTCGAGCTTTTCGCGTGGTAGCTATCCCACAGTCTGGTTTGCTAGCCCACGTTAGATCGTTCTGGTTGCGCGTGGGGCGTTCCTGCCCGATTCTTACAAAGCTCTACAGCCTGCGCCTCCCGCGCGTCCCTGCCCTGCCCCCACTTCCCAATGGCGGATGCAGGCGTCTGTGCTGCTTTTCCACTGGGGGAGTTACTGTTGGGCTTGTAATCTGTTGGTTTTAATTTTTATCTATTTTTCCTTCCTGTTATGTTGCCCTCTGTGTTTCCAAGGCTCGCCACAAACTCGGCAGGGAGAGTGTTTCCTGGTGTTTGGAAACCTCTCTTCTTAAAATTCCCTTCCCGGGATGGGCTTCCCTTCCCAGGACGGAGCTCCCTCCCCACCTCCTTTGTCTCCTTTTTCATCTTTTATATTTTTTCCTACCTGTTTTTGAAGACAATGGTCTGCTTTTCTGGTTGCCTGATGTCCTCTGCCAGCCTACAGAAGTTGTTTTGTGGAGTTTGCTCGGCGTTGAAATGTTCTTTTGAGGAATTTGTGAGGGAGAAAGTGGTCTTCCCATCCTATTCCTCTGCCATCTTTCCCTCCTGGACGGATGTTTATAACATTGTCCCAAAGGTGATGACCAAAATCGTCTCAAAGAAAAAGAAATGCAAGAAGGCAAAATGGTTGTCTGAGGAGGCCTTTTCTAAATCCAGCTTGTACATCTGGAAGTTCTTGGTTCATGTACTGATGAAGCCTTGCTTGAAGGATGTTAAGCATTACCTTGCTAGCATGTGAAATGAGTACAATTGTGCAATAATTTGAACATTTTTGTTCAGAAAAAAGATGAGAAAAAAAGAGAAGTGAAAGGCAAAGGAGAAAGGGAACAATATACCCAACTGAATGCAGAGGTACAAAGAATAGTAAGAAGAGATAAGAAAGCCTTCTTAAGGGAACAATGCAAAGAAATAGAGAAAACCAACAGACTGGAAAAGATTAAATGTCTCTTTAAGGAAACATTTCATGCAAAGATGGGCACAATAAAGGATGGGAATGACAAGGACCTAATAAAAAGAGAAGAGATTAAGAAGGGGTGGCAAGAATACATAGAAAAACTATATTAAAAAGGTCTTAATCATCTGGAAAACCATGATGGTGTCATCACTCACCTGGAAGCAGAAATCATAGACTGCAAAGTTACATAGGTCTTAGGAAGCATTACTATATACAAAGCTAGTGGAGGTGCTAGAATTCCAGCTGAGCTATTTGGAATCTTAAAAGATGACACTGTTAAAGTGCTGCACTCAATATGCCCACAAATTTGAATAACTCAGCATTGGCCATGGGACTGGAAATGGTCAATTTTCATTCCAATCCCAAAGAAAGGCAATGCCAAAAATATTCAAGTTACTGCACAGTTGTGCTCATTTCACATGCTAACAAGGTAGTGCTCAAAATCCTTCAAGCTAGGCTTTAATAGTACTTGAACTGAGAACTTCCAGACATACAAACTAGATTTAGGAAAGGCAGAGGAACCAGAGATCAAACTGCCAACAGCCACTGCATCATAAAAAAAGTAATGGAATTCCAGAAAAACATCTACTTCTGCTTCATTGACTATGCTAAAGCCTTAGTGTGGATCACAGAAAACTGTGGAAAATATTTAAAGAAATGGGAACACCAGATCACCTTACCTGTCTCCTGAGAAACCTGTATGAAGATCAAGAAGCAACAGTTAGAACCAGATATGGAACAACATCCTGGTTCAAAACTGGGAAAGGAGTAGGTCAAGGCTATATATTGTCACCCTGCTTATTTAACTTTTATGTAGGGTGCATCATGTGAAATGCCAAGCTGGATGAATCAACAAACTGAAATCAAATTACCTGAGAATTATCAACAACCTCAGTTATGTAGATGATACCGCTTTAATGGCACAAAGTGAAGAGGAACTAAAGAACCTTTTGATGAAGGTGAAAGAGGAGAGTAAAAAAGCTGGCTTAAAGCTCAGCATTCAGGCTGCGATCCAAAAATCTGCAAGCAATAAATGCTGGAGAGGGTGTGGAGAAAAGGGAACCCTCCTACACTGTTGGTGGGAATGCAAACTAGTACAGCCACTATGGAGAACAGTGTGGAGATTCCTTAAAAAATTGCAAATAGAACTACCTTATGACCCAGCAATCCCACTTCTGGGCATACACACCGAGGAAACCAGAATTGAAAGAGACACATGTACCCCAATGTTCATCGCAGCACTGTTTATAATAGCCAGGACATGGAAACAACCTAGATGTCCATCAGCAGATGAATGGATAAGAAAGCTGTGGTACATATACACAATGGAGTATTACTCAGCCGTTAAAAAGAATTCATTTGAATCAGTTCTGATGAGATGGATGAAACTGGAGCCGATTATACAGAGTGAAGTAAGCCAGAAAGAAAAACACCAATACAGTATACTAACACATATATATGGAATTTAGGAAGATGGCAATGACGACCCTGTATGCAAGACAGGGAAAGAGACACAGATGTGTATAATGGACTTTTGGACTCAGAGGGAGGGAGAGGGTGGGATGATTTGGGAGAATGACATTCTAACATGTATACTATCATGTAAGAATTGAATCGCCAGTCTATGTCTGATGCAGGATACAGCATGCTTGGGGCTGGTGCATGGGGATGACCCAGAGAGATGTTATGGGGAGGGAGGTGGGAGGGGGGTTCATGTTTGGGAATGCATGTAAGAATTAAAGATTTTAACATTTAAAAAATAAAAAAATAAATAAATTAAAAAATAATAATAAAAAAATAAAGCTCAGCATTCAAAAAACTAAGATTATGGCATTCTGTCCTATTACTTCATGGCAAATAGAAGGAGAAAAAGTGGAAACAGTGACAGACTTTATTTTCTTGGGCTCCCAAATCACTACAGACAGTGACTGCAGCCACGGAATTAAAAGACGCTTGCTCCTTGGAAGAAGGAAAGCTATGAAAAACCTAGACAGTGTATTAAAAAGCAGAGACATCGCTTTGCAGACAGATATCTGTACAATCAAAGCTCTAATTTTTCCAGTAGTCATGTACGGTTGTGAGAGTTGGACTATAAAGAAGGCTGAGTGCCAAAGAATTGATGCTTTTGCACTGTGGTGTTGGAGAAGACTCTTGAAAGTCCCTTGGGCAGCAAGGAGATCAAACCAATGAATCCTAAAGGAAATCAGCCCTGAATATTCATTGGAAGGACTGATGCTGAAGCTGGAGTTCCAATACTTTGGCCATTTGATGGGAAGAGCTGATTCATTGGAAAAGACTCTGATTTGGGGAAAGATTGAGAGCAAGAAGAGAAGGGAGCGACAGAGGATGAGATGGTTGGATGGCATCATCTACTCAATGGATATGAGTTTGAGCAAACTCTGGGAGGTGGCGAAGGACAGGGAAGCTTGGTGTGCTGCAGTCTATTGGGTTGCAAAGAGTCCGACATGATTTAGTGACTGAACAACAAATGATGGATAGCTATTATTTTAAAGAAGGCACAGACTTAAGTTTTTGGTGGGAAAATGAGTCATTTTATGTTAATGTCATGGTAATTGGAAGAGAAGTGTGCTAGCAGAAACAGATGGCCACTTCTGATAATTGCTTATTCCGGCTGGACCTCTGAATGTCTTCTTGCTGATCTCTCAGTGGATTATTAATTTCACGTATGAGCTTTAGGCAGACAAGTGACTCTTGTGAACACGAGCCTTGGTCCTGTTACTCCAGATGGAGGAAGGTCTCTTCCAGCGAAGTTCAGAGCCGGGATGTAGCAGCTGCTGTCCACAGAGGTGCTGGGTTTCATCCATGCAGGTTGGAGTGCTGGGCTATCACCTGACTTGTTGATTTAGGGAATCCCTGGGCTGGTCAAAAGGAAGCTGTTTTCAGTTCATCCTTTGAATGCTTAGGCCTTTCTCTGCCTCTTCTTTTCCAGGAGAATTTGTTGAAGGATTTGTCCAGTTCAGGGTGTTTAACAATGAAAGCAGTTCATGCCCTGTGTGCTGGGATGAGAGTCATTGGCTGCAACACTGAGATCGTGAGTTTTGGGGAGAATCATGGCTTGTGTGTGTGTGTGTCTATGTTTGTGTGTACAACCCCTTCTGGGGTATATTGGTGTATGTCTCTGTAGCTTGTATTTTTCTTCTTTTGCTGGTATTTTGTGGACATAATTTTAAAATTGTTACTATTATTTTAACTTGAGATGTAATCAGTATGTAATATTATGTTAGTTTCAGGTGTGTACCATAATGATTTTATATTTTTATGTATTGTGAAATGATCATCAGAATAAGTCTAGTCAACATCCACTACCGCACATAGCTACAAATTCTTTTTTCTTCTGAGGAAAACTTTTCACATCTACTCTTTTATAATTTTTCAATGTACACCAAAATATTATGACTATCGGAAGCATACTGTATATTACATCCCCAAGAACTTAATTTATAAATGATAGTTTGTACCTTTAACCATTAGACATAATTTACTTCATCAAAGTACAACTTATCTATATTCTCATGTATGATTAGTACTTTTATATTGTGTTTAGGAAGTATTTTCATATACTGAGATCACAAAAATATTATCTAATATTCTTATTAACGTCTAGAATCTTTATGTTTTTGTTGTATGTTCAGTCTTGTAGAAGTGAGCAGCAGAGGTGTGCCAGCTGGAGAGTGTCTTTGAGGGACGTTTTGTGACTGGAGGGGCAGGAGGAAAAGGGAGTCAGAGCTCTAAGGACGAGCATGCTCACTCACAACGTTTCCTTCCACACCTGTCAGTCTGAGAAATGCGACCCTGAAGTCAAGGACATCTTCACCTCCCCCTGCAATGATCAGTTTGTCCATGTGTCAGTCAGAAAGAGGCAGCTGTGCCCTCATGACAAGGCCCCTAGATGCTGATCTGGAGGATAATGTGTGTGTCTGTCCTGGGAGTGGGGTTGGGTGTGTCCCCCCCACCCCCTACTCTGGATTCCATGAATCCTTATTCTGTTCATAAGTTCCCATTTGCATTTACCCCTGTATGTACTGACTCAAAAATACATGGGAGGGTACCTACAAAGTGCTGGGTATTAGAACTGTAAGCTGACAGAGTCATCTTAAGGAACTCAAGTGGTTAGGGACAGATTTGTAAACGCACGATTGCAATCTCGTGTGGTATGACCTGAGATAGCAACATAAACAAAGGGCCCTGGGGAGGCAATACAGGAGCTTCTGCCTCTACTAATGGCACACAGTTGATTCTGCAGGAAGGTGACATTTTTGGTGAATATCAAAAGATGTGTGTAGAGTTCAACAGGCAGCAAGGGGCAAATAGTGTCCTTTGAGGATGAATGACTAACATGTCCAAAATCACTGGGATTTGATAGACATGGTGTGTTGAGGGGGCAGTGAGCTGTTGTGTAAATTGTATCATGGTATGCACATGGTGTAGAATCAAGAGCTGAAAATATTTGCAGGAAGTAGGGCAAGGGGGGGGCTTTTGCATTATGTTCAGGACGTAGAGTTTATTTTATAGGTAATGGGACACATCAGAGGAGTTTGACCAGATTAGTGACCTGATCACTTTGGTTTAGCAAGGATGGGGGCATGGATTCAAGAGCAGGGAAACAAGAGCCAACCAGACCATGAGGCAGGTGTAAAGGTGCAGATGTGAGACACCAAGGACTTGAGCTAGGGTGTTGTTGATAAAGCCGAAAGAATAAGGATGGGTGCATAGATGGTAGAATCAGCAGTTCTTGATGATTAAACGAATATGGGAGATGGCATGTGATGAAGACTGAACAGACTTCAGGGTTTTGTTTTGGGTGACTGGATGCTATCAGTTAAGATGTTTGATGAGAGAGGAATAGATTCAAGGACAGCAAAAGAGAATTAGTTTTGTTTTGCTCAAGTGGAGTTTTAGATCTAAAGATATGTAGGTGGAGACATCCATGAGACAGTTGGATATGGGGTTTCAAATGCAGAAAATAACTGGCTGCCCTGTGAAATTTAGGAGCATCATGACAATGCATGATTATGCTGGTGTTAGCAAAAGTCATGGGAGAAGATGAGCCTCACTGGGAGAGTGAGAAGTGGACAGAGCTGTGAGGAATAGCATTTGGGGGATTGGTTAAGGAAAAGAGGTGAGCTGAGGGGCCTGAGAATAAATGGGAAAGAAGGTAAAAAGGAATTCAGGAGAGCATGATTTCAGAGTCCACTGGAAAGTGAGCTCTGTGCAGGGGAGGGGTCAAGGCCAAGTAGGAGAAGGCCCGAAATTACAGGGGATTCGACCATTAAGAGCTCACTGGTGTGTCCACAGCCAACCCCTTGCTGTGTCTTCTCCCTGCCCCCCAGTGCTGCCTCGGTGGAGGAGGATTCTTCCCAGAGAGCAGTCCCCTGCAGTGTGGGGATTTCTCCTCCTTTGACTGGGATGGGTATGGAGCTCACCGGGGTCACAGCTCCAGCCGGGAGATCACTGAGGCAGCTGCGCTCCTGTTCTACTGCTGAGAGCTGTGGTGTGAGACAGGAAGCCAGCTCCTAAGCCCAGACCCTCAGAGATGGAAAAATGGAATGCTAACAAGGAGGGGAGGGGAATAAATCATATGACTTTGTGCACTTTGTGGTTTTGAATTTCTTTGAGTCTATTTACAAATTGGCCAAGACCTGAAGACCTGAAGGGATGTTTTGAAACAATACCTCTCATTCTGGTGAATACCTCTTTGAACAGTCTGAGTTTCAAACTTTAAGTCACAACGTCAAGTTCTTGAACACAAGTTTGCCCGTTTCTGGAGACTAGTGTGAGACTGAAGGGCAGAGGAAAATGATTCTTATGAAGTTTTTGTAACATACTGTTATTAGCTAATCAGGGAAAGTCCTCAATATAAACATCTTAAAGAATAATAGATTACTTAGATTCAGTAGGAAAAAAGAGATTAAGGTCACAGCTGTCCATTTCCTTTATTCCTCCAGCTTTGACACTCAGGAAGTGTCCCTGCAATGATTCTAGTACATGTTGCAATGTGTGTGTGTGTTGGGGAGGGTTCTCACAATACCAAGAAATTCACTGAAAAGTAGCTGGGAGTCCTCCAAGTCAACTCAATTTCGACCTAATCTACTGGGAGACAGTGTCAGATCCCCACGTGAAAGGCTGAGTCCTACAAATCTGCCCCTTGAATCCTTCTGAGGAGAGAACTGCAGCCACAGCTGAGGCCCTGGGGCTTTTTTTTTTTTTTTTTTGGTTTGGGCAGACGCTGTCCTGGCTGGAGGGTGAAGTGAAAGCCCTGTGGTTGTTCTTGGCTAAACCTGGTTTGTATGGTACTAGGTCATCTACTGTTAATATATAGTTGACCCTTGAATAACCTGTGGGCACCAATCCCCTGCACAGTTGAAAAGCTCATACTTGGCCCTCTGTACCATGGTTCCTCCATATCTGCGGTTTCTGAGTTTGTGGTCAGCAACTGCAGATTCAGTGAGTCATGGATGGTGTAGTATTGTGTCAAGGAAACGTGCATATAAGTTGACCAACACGAATCAAATCTGTATTGTTCAAGAGTCACCTGTGTTTGCTCTTTTTCTAGTATCTTCTTTTGCTTTCACCTCCTTAGTAAATCTTTGTCTCTTACTAGCACATTCCTGACTTCATTTTTCTCTCCTTTATTCTTTCTTTCGCTCCTCATTTTTGTTGCCTCTTGTCTTTTTTCTCTCTCCTCATGTCAGGGTGTTATAAAACCAAACTTGAGTCTGCTGGCCTGTGTGTGGGGAAGCCGATCTACTGACATGGAGCTGTGGTGAAGGAAAGTACAACATTTTCTGCAAGTGCCCAGCAAGTTTAGGTTGCTAATGCCCGCAAAATGCCCAAACTCCCCAGTGGCTTTCAGGGAAAAGTTTTTAAAGACAGGGTGAGGAAGGGAGTTGCAGTGTGCAGGATCAGCAAGTGGACTTTCATCTAATCGGTTGATGGTGAGGCTACTGGGAATCAGCATCATCCACCTTCTGGTTCCAGCTGGTCTGGGGTCAGTGCGCTTGTGGTTGGCATACAGTTAACTTCTTCCACCTGGTGGAGTTTCAGTATCTGCAAAACAGCTCCAAGGTATGACTTAGAAAGGGTTTGTTATCTGGAAGTACTATTTTTGGAGCTCTGGAAACCTTTTGTTTCTTAAGCAGGATGGTAGTTTCATAAGTCTTTGCTTTTTTATAATTTACTAAACTGTATATTTATGCCTTATATCCTTCCCTGTATTTGTGTTAATTTTTATAATTCTTTTTGTTATTCTTTTTTTTTTCAACAATAAAGCATAAACAATTCACTTAGAGAGGTTGGGCTGGAAAGGGTGGCAGGGGTCAGGGCTTTTATCCCCACTATTCTCTTTCTATGTAAACACATCAGTTTTTCTTTTGCCTAAGGTACATTTTGAATTATCTTTCTATGGGACTGGTGATTGATGGTGAATTTAAATTCACAAAAGTAATAATATACCAGAATCAATTTTTATCCTTCCTTTACATTCTTACTAACTCTTCTGTACATTTCAACAGTTCCAGCTTGTTCCCAGACACAATCTAGTCTCAAACGTTTCCTTGTCTCCCCAGGTTAGGCTGCCGATAGTGGAAAGATCGGGGGCTACAGTCCCCACCCCCTCACACTTCCCTCACTCTGTCTATCCCTTCTTCATGGCCAGTGCTCTAATGTTCCCTGCTGGGTCTACAGTTTCCCTCTTAACTTCTCTCCCTGATTCCTATCTTCTGGTTCACAGGGAAGTTCAGTGTGAGAGCAATTGATCTAAAACTCATAAAAGGCACAAAATGGGGAAGAGAAAGGTACAGAGGGCAAGTACCAGACGTTCACAGAATCCCGGAGACCAGCAGCAACGGGTTAGTCTTCCTATCAGATATGTGAGCCACTTGACTCTAAAGCCCATCCTGACAGCCTGTTTCCAGAACCAGTTCTAGTGCTATTTGTCTTAGCCTGGGTCCTCCATGCATGAAAGCCTGAGGCAAAAATGAAAGTGCTAACTAAGACTTGAGTTAGGAGCTGCCGATTCAGAAAGATATAGATTAGGGAAAAAATTGAAGAGATTGAGAAAAAACCAAAAACTAGAAGCTATGTGACTTGTGATCACTCTACCTGTCACTTTATAATAATTTTTGAAGAGATATGGAGGAGGCAGAGGCCTGATCTGAAATCTATCCCAGGTCCCATGGTGCATTGTCCAGGGTGGGATGCTGAATGAGTGATGACAACTGATTGCTTGTGAGAAACGGGGACAAGGGTGGCCAGAGAAAGAGGAAGGGGGAAAGGTAGAAGGGGTCAGGAAAGCAAGGAGGAAAAGAGGAAGGGAGAGTAGGAAGGGAGAAGGCACAGTTGAGGTGCTGGGGGAAGGTCACTGAGGGAAGAGAGGAGTGAGAAGGCCTTCAAATGTCCCAGTGACACCAAAGGTGGCAGAAACAAGCTGTCCCCACTGAGCTCTGCTTGAACTGTAGACTCATGAACAAAAGAAAGTGTCATCACTCTGTTAAGTCCCTGGGTTTAGAGTGGCTTGGGCCACTGTTGATAACTGATCCAACTCCATGGTGTGGAGGTTGAGCCTGGTGCTCCAGCTGATGCCATGCGTATTCTTAGTAGGACTGTGGAGGAGCTTGTGGTTTCGAAGGACCCTTACTGGCAGCAATGTGGGGAAGGGCTTGGAGGTGGCCAACACTGAACACAGGATTAGGAAGGGGCAGGAGCCCATTTCAGGAATGGAGGCCTCCGCAGGACTCTGTTCTATGGTCACCAGCATCATCTGATGTCCAGATGATTTGTTTGAGGCAATCAAAGTAGTTCCAGCCTTCTGGCCAGAGACTGGCTCAGGAGAAGGCGTGGGTCCTGTCTCTGCCCAATGAGACCTGACGAAAAGTGTGCTTGGGCCTCTGGGAAAAACTTTACTTCTGCAAAAGAGCCAGAAGAAGTGATCCCTGTTTTTGCTCTGGATATTCCTTAGTCTTATAGTTTATTATGGGTTGTCTGATAGAAAAATGGACAGAAGACCTTAATAGACATTTCTCTGAAGAAGACATGCAGATGGCCAGGTGGCATAAGGAAAGATGCTCAGCATCACTAATTATTACAAAATGCAGCTAAAACTACAGTGAGGTACCACCTCAAACCAGTCATCATTAAAAAGTCTACAAACAACAAATCCTGGAGACTGTGGAGAAAAAGGAACCCTCCTAAACTGTTGATGGAAATATAAGTTAGTTCAGCCACTATGGAAAACAGTGTGAAGGTTTCTCAGAAAACTAGAAATAGAATTACTATGTGATCCAAGAATCCCACTCCTGGGTGTATACCTGGACAAAACTACAATTCAAAAGGATACATGCATCCCCGGGACTTCTCTGGTGGTCCAGTGGTTAAGAATCCACCTTGCAATGAACTGGATGTGGGCTTGATCCGTGGTCAGGAAGCTAAGATTCCCACATGCCACAGAACAACTAGGCCTGCATGCCACGACTAGAGAGTCCACATGCCACAACTTCTGACCCTGTGTACCACAATGAAAGATCCCTCATAATGCAATGAAGATTCTGCACCTTAGATCTGAGGAAGCTAACAAGTAAGTAATCAAAAAATATTATTAAAAAAATATATGCACCCTTGTGTTCACAGCAGCACTATTCACAATAGCCAGATCATGGAAACAGCTTATATGTCCATTGACATGTGAGTAGATAAAGAAGATGTGGTTCATATGCACCATGAAATACTACTCAACCACAAAATAATGAAATACTGTCATTTGCAGCAACATGGATCCATCTAGGGATGATCATACTAAGGGAAGTAAGTCAGAGAAAGACAAATACTATATGACACCACTTACATATGGAGTCTAAAATATGGCATAAATGAACATATTTACAAAACAGAAACAGACTCACAGACATAGAGAACACATCTGTGGTTGCCAAAGGGGAGAGGTGTGGCGAGGGAAGGGCTGGGAATTTGGGAAGAGCACTTTTAAACTGTTTCATATAGGATGGATAAAAAAAGGTACTGTATAGCACAGGAAACTATATTCAATATCCTGTGATAAACCACAACGCAAAAGAATATTTAAAACATCACCTCTGTGTGTATAACTGAGTCAATTTGCTGCACCACAGAGAGTGGCATATCATTGTAAATCAACTATACTTCAAAAAATTAAAAAAAATATAAAAAAATACTATAGATTATTATGGGTTGAAGTGTGTTCTCCCCCAACTCATGCCAGAACCCTAACTCTGAGTACCTCAGAACATGACTGCATTTGGGAATCAGGCCTTTAAAGAGGTTATGAAGTTAAAGTGAGGGTCCAATCCACTCTCATTCATATCCTTATAAGAGGAAGCACTTTGATGACACACAGACCACTAGGGATTCATGCACAGAGGAAATACCCTGTGAGGACACAGAGAGAAGGTGGCCATCTGCAAGCCAAGAAAGAGGCCTTCCTGAAGAAACTAGAGCTGTCAACATTTGACCTTGGATTTGTACCTTCTAGAACTGAGAAAATACGCTGCTGTTTAGGCTCTGTTGTCCCCACCTGTCTGTGGTGTTCTGTTATGATAGACCCAGAAAACTACTGCACATGTGCTGCTTAGAACACCAGAGGACATTTTACCCTCAGCCAGAGGATGAGCCAGGGCAGAGAGGCTGAAAGTGCCCAGGTCCTTGAAGATACTGAGCTGGAGCCGAGTCAATCAAGCTGGAAACTGCCTTGCCTCTAAATTTCCTATTTCATGAGGTGATGTGTTTACTCTTTGCTTAAGCCAGTTTGAGGTAGGTTTAGTATTAGTCCCAGTTGAAAGCCTCATAACTGATCTAGACCTGAACTAATTAAGTGTCAGGGGCAGTAAGACTTGAGGGTAGTGATGTGGGATACAGATTTTAGAGGAAGTAGGAGGTAGGTCACTGGTGTACCATTTTCCTAGATATTTATGTGCTATTAACTGTAGGTTATTGCTTAATTTCATACTACATATGATGAGATACACAGTGAAGTTAAATATGTCAAAATATGAAAAAATATGTCTTAGAAGAAATAAAAGAATGTACTACAAGAAGCATAACTTTTCTTTGGAGGTTTTCTTCTTGGACAGTGTTTTATTTTCCTTAATCTATCTAGTATTTTCATTGTACTTTGAACCTACAAAGACAGAAAATGTTAGCTTAATGGCAATGACAACAAAAAAGCTCAGTTTCTCTTATGGCTTGAAATGTGATCAGCAGCATAATAAAGTAATTATGTATTAGGTATGTGGTATCACTGTGGAGGAACTGATCAATTCTATTACAGCTGAAGGAAGAATCTGAGAACAGAAGAGTGCCACTGAGAGAGAAATAATAGAATAAGCTTAAGTCATCAGGATTGGTTTGTACTGACTTATCCTCACATGTAGTCTTTTTTAAAATATAAATTTATTTATTGTATTGGTTTTGCCATACATCAACATGAATCCACCACGAGTGTACACGTGTTCCCCATTCTGAACCCCCTCCCAGTGCACCAGCCCCGAGTATCTCTCTCTTGTAAATGTTCACTAGTTTGTGGGAAAGTGAGATCATTTTTTCATTTATAGACAAAGTAATGTCTCTGTATAAAGCTAAATTTATTTCAATGGAAGATTTTTACATATTCTGAGATGATCAGAATTTTGTTCTAGGAAATGATGATGATGATCAAAGTTTAATTTTATTTATTACTATTATTTTTTATTTTTTAAAACAGTCATGTCACAATTTTTTTTTTTTACTTTACAATATTGTATTAGTTTTGCCATACATCAACATGAATCCACCATGAGTGTACACATGTTCCCCGTCCTGAACCCCCTCCCACCTCCGTCCCCATACCATCCCTCTGGGTCATCCCTGTGCACCAGTCCCGAGCATCCTGTATCATGGCATCGAACCTGGACTGGCGATTCATTTCATATATGATATTATACATGTTTCAATGCCACTCTCCCAAATCATCCCACCCTCTCCCTTGCCCCAGAGTTCAAAAAGACTGTTCTATACGTTTGTGTCTCTTTTGCTGTCTTGCATACAGGGTTATCATTACCATCTTTCTAAATTCCATATATATGCGTTAGTATACCGTATTGGTGTTTTTTTTCTGGCTTATTTCACTCTGTATAATAGGCTCCAGTTTCATCCACCTCATTAGAACTGATTCAAATGTATTCTTTTTATGGCTGAATAATATTCTATTGTGTGTATGTACCACAGCTTTCTTGTCCATTCATCTGCTGATGGACATCTAGGTTGTTTCCATGTCCTGGCTATTATAAACAGTGCTGCCATGAACATTGGGGTACATGTGTCTCTTTCAATTCTGTTTTCCTCAGTGTGTATGCCCAGAAGTGGGATTGCTGAGTCATATGACAGTTCTATTTCCAGTTTTTTAAGGATTCTCCATACTGTTCTCCATAGTGGCTGTACTAGTTTGCATTCCCACCAACAGTGTAAGAGGGTTCCCTTTTCTCCACACCCTCTCCAGCATTTATTGCTTGTAGACTTTTGGATCACAGCCATTCTGACTGGTGTGAAATGGTACCTCATTGTGGTTTTGATGTGCATTTCTCTGATAATGAGTGATGTTGAGTATCTTTTCATGTGTTTGTTAGACATCTGTATGTCTTCTTTGGAGAAATGTCTGTTCAGTTCTTTGTCCCATTTTTTGATTTGGTTATTTTTCTGGAATTGAGCTGCAGGAGTTGCTTATATATTTTGAGATTAATTCTTTGTCAGTTGCTTCATTTGCCTTTATTTTCTCCCATTCTGAAGGCTGTCTTTTCACCTTGCTTATCGTTTCCTTTGTTGGCAGAAACTTTTAATTTTAATTAAGTCCCATTTGTTTATTTTTGCTTTTATTTCCAGTATTCTGGGAGGTGTGTCATAGAGGATCCTCCTGTGATGTATGTCGGAGAGTGTTTTTGCCTATGTTCTCATCTAGCAGTTTTATAGTTTCTGGTCTTACATTTAGATCTTTAATCCATTTTGAGTTTATTTTTGTGTATGGGTGTTAGAAAGTATTCTAGTTTCATTCTTTTACTAGTGGTTGACCAGTTTTCCCAGCACCACTTGTTAAAGAGATTGTCTTTTCTCCATTGTATATTCTTGCCTCCTTTGTCAAGATAAGGTGTCCATAGGTGTGTGGATTTATCTCTGGGCTTTCTATTTGGTTCCATTGATCTCTATTTGTGTCTTTGTGCCAGTACCATACTGTCTTGATGACTGTGGCTTTGTAGTAGAGCCTGAAGTCAGGCAGGTTGATTCCTCCAGTTCCATTCTTCTTTCTCAAGATTGCTTTAGCTATTCGAGGTTTTTTTATTTCCATACAAATTGTGAAATCACTTGTTCTAGCTCTGTGAAAAATACCACCGGTAGCTTGTAGCTTGATAGGGATTGCATTGAATCTGTAGATTGCTTTGGGTAGTATACTCATTTTCACTATATTGATTCTTTCAATCCAGGAACATGGTATATTTCCCCATCTATTAGTGTCCTCTTTGGTTTTTCTTCACCAGTGTTTTATAGTTTTGTATATACAGTGCTGGGGTCCAGCCTCAGCAGAGTCCAGGGATACCCTCAGGATGAACGGCATTGGCGAATGAATGAATGACACGGGGAGACAAGCTTCAGTGAGTGAGGCCGTAACTTTATTTTCAAACGGGGGCTTTTATATCCTGACTTGTACATAGAGGAACATGAAACATGCAAGGTCATGCAGAGTCAGCTCAAACATTCCAGCAGTTTTGCCCTTATCGAAACCAGGATTTTTTTCTGCATACCTTTCCCATAAACAAGGGTCCTATATTGTGTACATTATCTTCTGGCCTTGGAGGCCTGTTGAGTTTTTATGACCCTTTTTTGATAAAGGTTGATCAACCAGAAAACTGTTTTCCCTTGAAGTGTTTTTTGTTTATACCTCTAATCTGTGTCAGCCTCAGAATGTGCTAAACAAAGTTACATTCTCATGGAACAAAAGTGCAGTGGGTTACAACAAAAAAGAACTTATTATCTCAAAGGTCTGATGTGGTTAATACCAAGGCTACTACTTGTTTTTCTTTACATTCCAACTATATTAATTAATGCACGCCCAGGCACGCAATGGATAAGGGATATGGGAATTTGGCAGCAAGCATTGGCTCAACGATGAAACACTTCACCAGTATTATTTTAATAAAACTTTTTTACTCCTCGAAGGGCTCTATATTTTTAGAATGTTTAGGCTTCCCGTGTCATGGTTGGGATGTTGTGAAACAAGCATATGTGTATTTGTGAGAGTCTGGATAAACCTGCCAAGCAAGCTAGAATGCTAACAGGGGGGTTTGAATGGAAATGCTCCTTTCATGCCAGGAGACTTTATCAACTAGAGCCCTAAGTTGATTTTCTCCAGAGAAAGGTGGTCAGGGATAGCCCCCTGTTAATGTCAGAAGAGTTGGTGAAAGGCATAATATAGTATAGAGTAGACAGACAGATTTTGGTTTGGGGTAGATGCTCGAGCAGGTCCAGGGAGTCCCTTGAGTCCTGATCCGCCTTGCTTGTCAGGTCTCCTCCACATGACCTTGTCGTGGGTGGGATCTCCCGTGCTGGCTCCCAGCAATATAGATCTTTATAGCAACCGAACTTGCTTCTATCACCAGTCACATCCACAACTGGGTATTGTTTTTGTTTTGACTCCGTCTCTTCACTCTTTCTGGAGTTAGTTCTCCATTGATCTCCAGTAGCATATTGGGCACCTACCTGCCGGGAGCCAGCGTGAGATTTCCACCCATGACAAGGTCATGCGGCAGAGCTCTGATGGCAAGGCTAGTCAGACCTCAGGTTTTCCCCTGGAATTTCCTGAGCATCCACCCCCCAAAATAAGAATATGCCTGCTTTCCCACTCTTCTGATATTCTCTGGAAAAAATCAAATCAGGGCTTTAGTCTTCTGCATTTGAAAGGGATGTTTCAGCTCAAACCCCTCTCTGATAACTTGCTAGTTTGCCTAACAACTTCCTCCAGACCTCTTACAGCTTGTGAATTGCTTACAGCCCCCCCGCCCAACCGTGAGAGGCACAAAGCTTAAAGCATCAGAGCCTTTTCTAAAAAGTTAAAAATCATATTGGTAGAGGGTTTTCACTGTTGACTCAATGACTGCTGCCAGGCCTCCATATTCTTTATCTTTTTAGGCACCTGGAGGATGTTAATCAATGTAAACAGGATATGGAAAAAGATATATAGTAGTTTTGATGTTAGCAACACTAGACTTTTGAGTTAATTACTTTCTTTCTGTTATATATCACTGCACTCCTCTTGTGTCCTTGCTATGTAAGAATGTAACTTTATTTAGTGCTTTCTGAGAGTGGCACCAGACTTGGGGAAGATCAACACAAATAAGTCTTCTAGTTAGCAAACCCTTATCAGAAAAAAGGCTGTAAAATGTTAATTGGCCCTTTTGGCAGAAGATGATGTAAATCACCTAAGACTTATGTATGCAATTAGGTATGCAGAAGAAAAAGACTGGTTTTGATAAGAGTCTGGACTGCTAACGCTGCCATAAATTTGTGTTACCCATTGATCTCCATGTTTTATCAGAAGTATAAAAGGCCTCTGAACAATAGAGGATGGAGCCAGTTGCTGGACTGGTTTCCCCCATGTCTCCTCTTTACTCTAATTTCAGGCTGAATTCCCATCTGGAGC
>NW_017200693.1:0-6927 GCF_001704415.2 Capra hircus
TACCCCCCTACTGTGGGGAAGGAGGTTCCTGTTTTCTCTGGCACTGGTTCGACTTTCACGCCGAGGATCGACTCACACCATGATGGCAAGTGGAAATAGCCCTGTGGGAAAGCCTCATGGGAAAGACTCCAGGGAAAGCACAGATTCCCTTGATCCACGAGAAGGGAAGCGTGACACTGCTGCTACCGCTCAGGAGGAAAGCGCACGTGCATGACCCCCCACTCGAGCCGAGGACTGACGCCACTTGGGAGACTCCAGAAGTACGCCAAGATCCATGTCAGCACAGGAGAGGAATCCTCAGGTTCTGGTCCCGACTCCACACAAGGTCTTAGGCCCCGGCATCGACGGGAGAGGAATCCTGAGAGGCCCCTAGCACCTCGCATGGGGACTGGCCTTTCCTGAGGTCACCAGAGAGCGGGTCCCTGAGGTCTCCGTCGTAACTCGAGAGCACCTGCCGCAACTAGAGAAAATCCAGGAGGTTCTCCCCTCCAGGCGAGATGAGGCCCATTTCCGCTGAGGCGTCTCGAGGCTAATCACACCTAACCTCTGGAACTTCGAAAGGGTCCTTCACACCCTTGGCTGCAAGTCAAGAAGTTCTCCGACATACCCATCTCCACTCGAGAGGAAGGACGAGGGTCCCGCCCACATCCAGCAGAGCCCCCGTTTTCCGCCTCGTAGCTCAAGAAGAGGGATCCTTTCCCTTCGTCGTCGGGAAAGAATTCCCGGCCTTTCCGTCGCATCTCAAGAGGAGGCGCTCTCAACAGGAAAGACGAGAGGAACTCCAGGGCCTTGCCAGCATTCCAAGAGTCCCCCAGATGTCTAAGTTCATTCCAGAAGAACCTGTTTTCCCTGCACTGCCTCGACGTTCACGCCGAGGATCGACTCACACACCACCGTGGGCACGTGGAACAGCCCTGTTAGAAAGCCTCGTGGGAAAGCCTCAATGGAAAGCGACAGATCCCTTGATCCACACGTCGGCAAGCGTGACACTGCTGTTGCAGCTCGCGAGGAAATGGCAGCTGCATGCCCTCACACGAGAAGAGGACTGACTTCCCTGGTGAGACTCCAGAAGTACGGAAAGATTCATGTCAGCACTGGAGAGGCATCCTCAGGGTCTGGCCCCCGACTCCACACAAGGTCTTAGGCACCGGCATCGATGGGAGAGGAATCCCTAGAGGCCCCCTGGTAACTCGCATGGGGACTGGCCTTTCCTGAGGCCACCAGAGGGGTCCCTGAGGACCCGTCGTAACTCGAGAGCACCTGCCGCAACTGGGTAAAATCCAGGAGGTTCTCCTCTCCAGGCGAGCTTAGTCCCATTTCCTCTGAGGCGTCTCGTGGCTAATCACACCTAACCTCTGGAACTTCCAAAGGGTCCTTCACACCCTTGCTGCAACTCAGAAGTTATCCGGACATACCCGTCTCTACTCGAGAGGAAGCACAAGAGTATCGCCCACATCACGAGAAGCCACGATTCCGCCTCTTAGCTCGAGAGGAGGGATCCTTTCCCTGCGTGGTCGGGAAAGAATTCCCGGCGTTTCCGTCGCATCTCAAGACGAGGCGCTCTCCACAGGAAAGGCGAGAGGAACTGCCAGGGTCGTGCGACCATTCCCAGAGTCCCACACATGTCTCAGTCCATTCAAGGGAAACCTGTTTTCACTGCACTGCTTCGACTTTCAAGCCGAGGATCGACTCACACCACGGAGGCACGTGGGACAGCCCTGTGGGAAAGCCTCGTGGGGAAAGCCTCGAGGGAAAGCCACTGATCCCTTAATCCTCTCGTCGGGAAGCATGACACTGGCTGATACAGCTGGGAGGAAAGCGCACGTGCATGCCCCAACTCGAGACGAGGACTGACTCCCCTGAGGAGACTCCAGAAGTACCCCAAGTTACATGTCAGCACTGCAGATGAATCCTCAGGTTCCGGCACCAACTCTACACAAGGTCTTAGGCCCTGGCATCGACGGGAGAGGAATCCCGAGAGTCCCCAGAGCAACTCGCATGGGGACTGGCCTTTCCTGAGGCCACCAGAGCGGGTCCCTGAGGTCCCCGTTCGTAAGTCGAGAGCACCTGCCCCAACTCGAGAAAATCCAGGAGGTTCTCCCCTCCAGGCGAGATGAGGCCCATTTCCGCTGAGGCGTCTCCGAGGCTAATCACACCTAAACTCTGGAACTTCCAAAGGGTCCTTCACACCATTGCTGCAACTCAAGAACTTCCCCTACATACCCGTCTCCAATCGAGAGGAAGCACCGAGCGTCCTGCCCACATCCAGAGGAGCCCCGTTTCCGCCTTATAGCTGGAGAGGCGTGATCCTTGCCCTGAGTCACCCCAGATGTCTCAGTCCATTCCAGGGAAACCTGTTTTCCCTGCACTGCCTCGACTTCAAGCCGAGGATCGACTCACACCATGGTGGCACTTGGGACAGCCCTGTGGGAAAGCCTCCTTTGAAAGCCTCGTGGGAAAGCCTCAATGGAAAGCCACAGATCCCTTGATCCACGCGATGGGAAGCGTGCCACTGCTGCTACCAGCTCGGGAGGAAAGCACACTTGCATGCCCCCACTCGAGCCGAGGACTGACTCCCCTGGGGAGACTCCAGAAGCAACCCAAGATCCATGTCAGCACTGGAGAGGAATCATCAGCTTCCGGCCCGGACTGCACATAAGGTCTTAGGCCCCGGCATCGACGGGAGAGGAATCCCGAGAAGCCCCCATGCAACTCGCATGGGGACTGGTCTTTCCTAAGGCCACCTGAGCGGGTCCCTGAAGGTCCCTCTCGAAAGTCGAGAGCACCTGCCGCAACTCTGACAAAATCCAGGAGGTTCACACCTCCAGGCGAGATGAGGCCCATTTCCAGCTGAGGCGTCTCGAGGCTAATCACATCTAACCTCTGGAACTTCCAAAAGGTCCTTCACACCATTGCTGCAACTCAAGAAGTTCCCCGACATACCCGTCTCCACTCGAGACGAAGCACGGGAGTCCCGCCCACATCCAGAGGCGCACCGTTTCCGCCTCATAGCTCGAGAGGAGTGATCCTTTACCTGTGTGTTGGGAAAGAATTCCGTATTCCGTCGCATCCGGGGCCCCCCCGGAACGGGCTCACGACCCCTGAGTCCCCCAGATGCGACGCCGAATACCCGGAATTCTTTCCCAACACCAGGTAAAGGATCACTCCTCTCGAGCTATGAGGCGGAAACGGTGCGCCTCTGGATGTGGGCGGGACTCCCGTGCTTCGTCTCGAGTGGAGACGGGTATGTCGGGGAACTTCTTGAGTTGCAGCAATGGTGTGAAGGACCTTTTGGAAGTTCCAGATGGTTAGATGTGATTAGCCTCGAGACGCCTCAGCGGAAATGGGCCTCATCTCGCCTGGAGGGTGTGAACCTCCTGGATTTTGTCAAGTTGCGGCAGGTGCTCTCGACTTTCGAGAGGGACCTCAGGGACCCGCTCAGGTGGCCTTAGGAAAGACCAGTCCCCATGCGAGTTGCATGGGGGCCTCTCGGGGTTCCTCTCCCGTCGATGCCGGGGCCTAAGACCTTATGTGCAGTCCGGGCCGGAAGCTGATGATTCCTCTCCAGTGCTGACATGGATCTTGGGTTGCTTCTGGAGTCTCCCCAGGGGAGTCAGTCCTCGGCTCGAGTGGGGGCATGCAACGTGTGCTTTCCTCCCGAGCTGTAGCAGCAGTGGCACGCTTCCCATCGCGTGGATCAAGGGATCTGTGGCTTTCCATTGAGGCTTTCCCACGAGGCTTTCAAAGGAGGCTTTCCCACAGGGCTGTCCCAAGTGCCACCATGGTGTGAGTCGATCCTCGGCTTGAAGTCGAGGCAGTGCAGGGAAAACAGGTTTCCCTGGAATGGACTGAGACATCTGGGTGACTCAGGGCAAGGATCACGCCTCTCCAGCTATAAGGCGGAAACGGGGCTCCTCTGGATGTGGGCAGGACGCTCGTGCTTCCTCTCGATTGGAGACGGGTATGTAGGGGAAGTTCTTGAGTTGCAGCAATGGTGTGAAGGACCCTTTGGAAGTTCCAGAGTTTAGGTGTGATTAGCCTCGAGACGCCTCAGCGGAAATGGGCCTCATCTCGCCTGGAGGGGAGAACCTCCTGGATTTTCTCGAGTTGTGGCAGGTGCTCTCGACTTACGACGGGGAACCTCAGGGACCCGCTCTGGTGGCCTCAGGAAAGGCCAGTCCCCATGCGAGTTGCTCTGGGACTCTCGGGATTCCTCTCCCGTCGATGCCAGGGCCTAAGACCTTGTGTAGAGTTGGTGCCGGAACCTGAGGATTCATCTGCAGTGCTGACATGTAACTTGGGGTACTTCTGGAGTCTCCTCAGGGGAGTCAGTCCTCGTCTCGAGTTGGGGCATGCACGTGCGCTTTCCTCCCAAGCTGTATCAGCCAGTGTCATGCTTCCCGACGAGAGGATTAAGGGATCAGTGGCTTTCCCTCGAGGCTTTCCCACGAGGCTTTCCCACAGGGCTGTCCCACGTGCCACCGTGGTGTGAGTCGATCCTCGGCTTGAAAGTCGAAGCAGTGCAGTGAAAACAGGTTTCCCTTGAATGGACTGAGACATGTGTGGGACTCTGGGAATGGTCGCACGACCCTGCAGTTCCTCTCGCCTTTCCTGTGGAGAGCGCCTCCGTCTTGAGATGCGACGGAAACGCCGGGAATTCTTTCCCGACCACGCAGGGAAAGGATCCCTCCTCTCGAGCTAAGAGGCGGAATCGTGGCTTCTCGTGATGTGGGCGATACTCTTGTGCTTCCTCCTCGAGTAGAGACGGGTATGTCGATAACTTCTTGAGTTGCAGCAAGGGTGTGAAGGACCCTTTGGAAGTTCCAGAGGTTAGGTGTGATTAGCCACGAGACGCCCTCAGAGGAAATGGGACTAAGCTCGCCTGGAGAGGAGAACCTCCTGGATTTTACCCAGTTGCGGCAGGTGCTCTCGAGTTTACGACGGGTCCTCAGGGACCCCTCTGGTGGCCTCAGGAAAGGCCAGTCCCCATGCGAGTTACCAGGGGCCTCTAGGGATTTCTCTCCCATCGATGCCGGTGCTAAGACCTTGTGTGGAGTCGGGGCCAGACCCTGAGGATGCCTCTCCAGTGCTGACATGAATCTTTCCGTACTTCTGGAGTCTCACCAGGGAAGTCAGTCCTCTTCTCGTGTGGAGGGCATGCAGCTGCCATTTCCTCGCGAGCTGCAACAGCAGTGTCACGCTTGCCGACGTGTGGATCAAGGGATCTGTCGCTTTCCATTGAGGCTTTCCCACGAGGCTTTCTAACAGGGCTGTTCCACGTGCCTCGTGGTGTGAGTCGATCCTCGGCGTGAACGTCGAGGCAGTGCAGGGAAAACAGGTTCTTCTGGAATGAACTTAGACATCTGGGGACTCTTGGAATGCTGGCAAGGCCCTGGAGTTCCTCTCGTCTTTCCTGTTGAGAGCACCTCCTCTTGAGATGCGACGGAAAGGCCGGGAATTCTTTTTCCCGACGACGAAGGGAAAGGATCCCTCTTCTTGAGCTACGAGGCGGAAACGGGGCTCTGCTGGATGTGGGCGGGACCCTCGTCCTTCCTCTCGAGTGAGATGGGTATGTCGGAGAACTTCTTGACTTGCAGCAAGGTGTGGAGGGACCCTTTCGAAGTTCCAGAGGTTAGGTGTGATTAGCCTCGAGACGCCTCAGCGGAAATGGGCCTCATCTCGCCTGGAGGGGAGAACCTCCTGGATTTTCTCTAGTTGGGCGAGTTGCGGCAGGTGCTCTCGTACTTGGCGACGGGGACCTCAGGGACCCGCTCCTGGTGGCCCTGCAGGAAGGCCAGTCACCCATGGCGAGTTGCTCAGGGGCCTCTCGGATTCCTCTCGCGTCGATGCCGGACCTTTAAGGATTGCTTGTGGTGGAGTCGGTGCCAGGAACCTGACCCATTCCTCTCCAGTGCTGACATGGATCATGGGTAGCTTCTGGAGTCTCCCTCAGTGAGTTTCAGTCCATTGTCTCGAGTGGGGGCATCGCACATGGCGAGTTTCGCTTTCCCGAGCTGTAAGCAGCAGGTGTCACGCTTCCGCTTCGCATGGATCATAAGATCTGTGGCTTTCCGCTCGAGGCTTCCCAGCGAGGCTTTCCCGAGGCTTTTCCGCAACAGGGGCTGTCCGCACGTGCGCAGCCGTGGTGTGAGGTTCGATGCCTCAGCTTGAAAAGTCGAGGCAGTTCAGGGAAAACAGGTTTCCTGGGCATGGACTGAGAATATCTGGGGGACTCTGGGTAATGGTGGCACGAACAGCTGAGGTTCCTCTCGCCGTGTCCTATGGAGAGCGCGCTCATCTTGAGATGCGACGGAAACGCCGGGAAAATTTTGTCTCTGACGCACGCGAAGGGAAAGGTGAAGGAACTAATAAAGGGATCTCCGCTCCTCGACTAGGGGGCAGAGAAACGGGGCTGCCTCTGGATGTGGGCGGGACTGCTCGGGTGCTTACTTCGAGTGGAGACCGGGTATGGTCAGGGAACTTCGTTGAGTTGTAGCAAGGGTGATGAAGGACACTTTGGAAGTTCGCAGAGGTTAGTTCTGGTTAGCCCGAGACGCCTCGACGGCAAAATGGGCCTCATCTCGGCGCTGGAGGGGAGAACCTCCTGGGATTTTCTCGAGTTGCCGGCAGGTGCTCTTGACTTACGAACGGGGAGCGCTCAGGGACCGCGCTCTGGTGGCCTCAGGAAAGGGCAGTCCCAAGTGCGAGTTTGCGTCGGGGCCTCTCGGATTCCTCCTCCCGTCGATGCCGGGGCCTAAGCCTTGTGTGGAGTCGGTGCAGAACGGCTGAGGGGAGTGTGCGAGGTATGATGTTGGGGTACTTCTGGAGTCTCGCGTGTCAGCAGAGATTAGATCCAGTCCTCTGTCGCGAGTGGTGGCATTGCACGTGCGCGTTCGCTCCACGAGCTGTATCCAGGGCAGTGTCATG
>NW_017200694.1:0-6927 GCF_001704415.2 Capra hircus
CGCGTTCCCCTCGCATCTCAAGAGGAGGCGCTCTCCACAGGAAAGGCGAGAGGAACTCCAGGGTCGTGCCACCATTCCCAGAGTCCCCCAGATGTCTCAGTCCATTCCAGGGAAATCTGTTTTCCCTGCACTGCCTCGACTTTTAGAGCCGAGGATCGACTCACACCACGGTGGCACGTGGGAGAGCCCTGTGAGAAAGCCTCGTGGGAAAAGCCTCGTGGGAAAGCCTCGAGGGAAAGCCCCTGATCCGTTGATCCACGTGAAGGGAAGCGCGAAACTGCTGCTACAGCTCGGAGGAAAACGCATGCGCATGCCCCCACTCGAGACGAGGACTGACACCCCTGGGGAGACTCCAGAAGAACCCAAGATCCATATCACCACTGGAGAGGAATCCTCAGGTTCCGGCACCGACTCCACATAAGATCTTAGGCCCCGGCATCGACGGGAGCAGAATCACGAGAGACCCCCGAGCAACTCGCATGGGGGAATGGCCTTTCCTGAGTCCACCAGAGCGGGTCCCTGAGGTCCACGTCGTAAGTCGAGAGCACGAGCCGCAACTCGAGAAAAATCCAGGAGGTTCTCCCCTCCAGGCGAGATGAGGCCCATTTCCGCTGAGGCGTCTCGAGGCTAATCACACCTAACCTCTTGGAACTTCCAATGGGTCCTTCACACCCTTGCTGCAACTCAAGAAGTTCCCCGACATACCCGTCTCCACTCGAGAGGAAGCTCGAGAGTCACGCCCACATCCAGAGGAGCCCCGTTTCCGCCTCCTAGCTCGAGAGGAGGGATCCTTCCCTGCGTGGTCGGGAAAGAATTCCCGGCGATTCCGTCGCATTTCAAGAGGAGGCGCTCTCCACAGGAAAGGCGGAGAGGAACTCCAGGGTCTGCCACCATTCCCAGAGTCCCCCAGATGTCTCAGTCCATTCCAGGGAAACCTGTTATCCCTGTACTGTTTGACTTTCAAGCCGAGCATCGACTCACACACGGTGCACGTGGACAGCCTGTGGGAAAGCCTCGTGGGAAAGCCCTCCGAGGGAAAGCTCAGATCCCTTGATCCACGCGAAGGGAAGCGTGACACTGCTGCTAACAGCTCGGGAGGAAAGCGCACGTGCATGCCCGACTCGAGACGAGGACTGACTCCCCTGGGGAGACTCCAGAAGTACCCCAAGATCCATGTCTGCAGTGGAAAGGAATCCTCAGGTTCCGGCACCGAACCTCACAAGGTCTTATGCCGGGGTCTAGCCCCGGTGGATCCAGGGAATTCGAAGGGTGAAAGGCGTTGGCGTGAAAGACTTGTTTATTTATTAATGTAAATATTATATTTGGTAACTATAGTGTAGTAAGAAGATTAAGTGGAGAAAGAGGGCTGAATACCTTGGTTTACGGCGGAAGGCAGTAAAATTCCAGACATGAATTTGCACCATCTAGGTTGGGCCACCGGCGCCGCTTGTATATCTAAGGGTGCCTCCCCTTAAGCTCTCTTTCGTGTGGGTCTTAACAGCCAGGGCAAGTAAGTAGACCTGGCGAGCCTCCGTGCTCCAGGTGGCGATTCAGCCTGAAGTTAAAGTAAAGAGCAGAGAGAAGGAAAGGTTAGAGAAGAAGAAAGATAGAGAAAGACACGTGGGGAGCCAGAGTCCCAAGAAACCAGGCTGAGAGACTAGTTCAAGAAGCTGGTCCGAGAAACTGGCCCCTGGCCCTGGCTCCTCCTTTATTGTTCAGAAGGCCTTTTATACTTTTGATAAAACATGGAGATCAATGGATAACACAAAATTATGTAGCGTTCGCAACCCAGATTTCTTTCTGTATATCATTTTGTATACAAAAGGTCTCAGGTGATTTACATTATCTTCTGGCCAAGAGGCTTGTTAACACTTTTTGGCTCTCTTCCTTAATGAATGTTAATTTTGTTTCCCCTGAACTGTTTTTCTTTAATCTGGTATCTCCTTAAAGCATTTAAAGTTACATCTCTATAGTAACAAAGCGTGCAGTGGGTTATAACAAAGAAGGTACTTAACTCAAAGATCTAATGTTGCTAATGCCAGGTGTACTACTTGTTTTTCTATATACCAACTATATATAAAAATAAAGGATATGAAAATTTGGCAGCAAGCATTGACCGAAAAAATGAAAATTTTAATCAGTCCTATTCTAAAGATTTTGACTCCTCAGAAGCTCCTGCATTCCTAGGATGTTTTAAGCTTCCTGTGGCTCCTGCAGTCAGGAGGCCTCAAACAATCACAAGCGCAGCTGTACGAGTCCTACAGGCAGGCTAGAAAGCCATCAGAAGGTTTTTGGATTGAAACACATTCAAATGCAGAAGACTAACGCCCTGACTTGACTTTTTCCAGAAAATGTCAGAAGAGTGAAAAAGCAGAGCACAAAAACCGGCAGATTTTTGTTGGGGTACATGCTTAAAAATTTCCAGAGGGGTCCCAGAAGTCTGAGCACGCCTTGCGTATGTCAGCTTCCATCCTCATAAACTTGTCACGGGCGGGCTTCCTCACAGTGGCTCCCGGCAGTCTTAGGCTCCGGCATCAACGGGAGAGGAATACCGAGAGGCCCCGAGCAACTCGCATGGGGACTGGCCTTTCCTGAGGCCACCAGAGCTTGTCCCTGAGGTCCCCATCGTAAGTCGAGAGCACCTGTCGCAACTAGAGAAAACCCAGGAGGTTCTCCCCTCCAGGCGAGATGAGGCCCATTTGCGCTGAGGCGTCTCGAGGCTAATCACACCTAACCTCTGGAACTTCCAAAGGGTCCTTCACACCCGTGCAGCAACTCAAGAAGTTCCCCGACATACCCGTCTCCACTCGAGAGCAAGCTCGAGAGTCCCGCCCACATCCAGAGGAGCCCCGTTTCCGCCTCCTAGCACGAGAGGAGGGATCCTTTCCCTGCATGGTCGGGAAAGAATTCCCGGCGTTCCCGTCGCAACACAAGAGGAGGCGCTCTCCACAGGAAAGGCGAGAGGAACTCCAGGGTCGTGCCACCATTTCCCAGAGTTCCCCAGATGTCTCAGTCCATTCCAGGGAAACCTGTTTCCCTGCACTGCCTCTACTTTCAAACCGACGATTGACTCACACCACGGTGGCACGTGGGACAGCCCTGTGATAAATCCTCGTGGGAAAGCCTCGGGGGAAAGCCTCGAGGGAAAGCCACAGATCCCTTGATCCAAGCGAAGAGAAGCGTGACATTGCTGCTACAGCTCGGGAGGAAAGCGCACGTGCATGCCCCACTCGAGACGAGGACTGACTCCCTTGGGGAGACTCCTGACGTACCCCAAGATCCATGTCAGCACTGGAGAGGAATCCTCAGGTTCCGGCACCGACTCCACACAAGGTCTTAGGCCCAGGCATCGACGGAGAGGAATCCCGAAAGGCCACTGAGCAACTCCCATGGGGACTGGCCTTTCCTGAGGCCACCAGAGCGGGTCCCTGAGGTCCCCGTCGTAAGTAGAGAGCACCTGCCGCAACTCGAGAAAATCCAGGAGGTTCTCCCTTCCAGGCAAGATAGAGGCCCGATTTCTGCTGAGTTGTCTCGAGGCCAATCACAACTAAACTCTGGAACTTCCCACAGGGTCCTTCACACCCCTTTCTGCAACTCAAGAAGTTCCCCAAAATACCCGTCTCCTCTCGAGAGGAAGCACGAGAGTGCCGCCCACATCCAGAGGAGGCCCTTTTCCGCCTCATAGCTCGAGAGGATTGATCCTTTCCCTGCGTGGTCGGGAAAGAATTCCCGGCGATCCCGTCGCATCTCAAGAGGAGGCGCTCTCCACAGGAAAGGCGAGAGGAACCCCAGGGTCGTGCCACCATTCCCAGAGTCCCCCAGATGTCTCAGTCCATTCCAGGGAAACCTGTATTCTCTGCACTGCCTCGACTTTCAAGCCGAGGATCGACTCACACCACAGTGGCACGTGGGACAGTCCTGTGGGAAAGCCTCGTGGGAAAGCCTCGAGGGAAAGCCACAGATCCCTTGATCCACGGGAAGGGAAGCGTGACACTGCTGCTACAGCTCGGGAGGAAAGGGCACGTGCATGGCCCGACTCAAGACGAAGACTGACTCCCCTGGGGAGACTCCAAAAGTACCCCCAAGATCCATGTCAGCACTGGAGAGGAATCCTCAGGTTTCGGCACCGACTCCACACAAGGTCTTAGGCCTCGGAATCGACGGGAGAGGAATCCCGAGAGGCCCCAGAGCAACTCGCATGGGGACTGGCCTTTCCTGAGGCCACTAGAGCGGGTCTCTGAGGTCCCCGTCGTAAGTCCAGAGCACCAGCCGCAACTCGAGAAAATTCAGGAGGTTCTCCCCTCCAGGCGAGATGATGCCCATTTCCGCTGAGGCGTCTCGAGGCTAATCACACCTAACCTCTAGGAACTTCCAAAGGGTCCTTCACACCCTTGTTGCAACTCAAGAAGTTCCCCGAACATACCCGACTCCACTGGAGAGGAAGCAGGAGAGTCCCGCCCACATCAAGAGGGAGCCCTGTTTCCGCCTCCTAGCTCCAGAGAGAGGGATCCATTCACTGTGTGTTCGGGAAAGAATTCCCGGCTTTCCCGTTGCATCTCAAGAGGAGGCGCACTCCACAGGAAAGGCGAGAGGAACTCCAGGGTGGTGCCACCATTCCCTGAGTCCCCCAGATGTCTCAGTCCATTCCAGGGAAACATGTTTTCCCTGCACTGCCTTGACTTTCAAGCCGAGGATCGACTCACACCACGGTGGCACGTGGGGCAGCCCTGTGGGAAAGCCTCGTGGGAAAGCCTCGTGGGAAAGCCTAGAGGGAAAGCCCCTGATCCCTTGATCCACGTGAAGGAAGCGCGAAACTGCTGCTACAGCTCGGGAGGAAAACGCACGCGCATGCCCCCCAATCGAGACGAGGACTGACTCCCCTGGGGAGACTCCAGAAGAACCCCAAGATCCATGTCAGCACTGGAGAGGAATCCTCAGGTTCCAGCACCGACTCCACACAAGGTACTTAGGCCTCGGCATCGACGGAAGAGGAATCCCAGAGGCCCCGAGCGACTCGCGATGGGGACTGGCCTTTTCCTGAGGCCACTAGAGCGGGTCCCTGAGATCCCCGTCGGTAAGTCGACAGCACCTGCCGCAACTCGAGAAAATACAGGAGGTTCTCCCTCCAGGCGAGATGAGTCCCATTTTCGTTGAGGCGTCTCCAGGCTAATCACACCTATCCTCTGGAACTTCCAAAGGGTCCTTCACACCCTTGCTGCAACTCAAGAAGTTCCCTGACATGCCCGTGTCCACTCGAGGAGGAAGCACGAGAGTCCGCCCACATCCAAAGGAGCCCCGTTTCCGCCTCCTAGCTCGAGAGGAGGGATCCTTTCCCAGCGTGATCGGGAAAGAATTCCTGGCGTTCCCCTCGCATCTCAAGAGGAGGCACTCTCCACAGGAAAGGCGAGAGGAACTCCAGGGTCATGCCACCATTCCCAGAGTCCCCCAGATGTCTCAGGCCATTCCAGGGAAACCTGTATTCCCTGCACTGCCACGACTTTCAAGACGAGGATCGACTCACACCACGTTTACACGTGGGACAGCCCTGTGGGAAAGCCTCTTGGGAAAGCCTTGTGGAAAAGCCACGAGGGAAAGCCACAGATCCCTTGATCCACGCGAAGGGAAGCGTGACACTGCTGCTACAGCTCGGGAGGAAAGCGCAAGTGCATGCCACCACTCGAGACGAGGACTGACTCCCCTGGGGAGACTCCAGATGTACCCAAGAACCATGTAAGCACTGGAGAGAGAATCCTCAGGTTCCGGCACCAACTCCACACAAGGTCTTAGGCCACGTCATCGACGGGAGAGGAATCCCCAGAGACCCCGAGCAAACTCGCATGGGGACTGGCCTTTCCTGTGGCCACCAGAGCGGGTCCCTGAGGTCCACGTCGTAAGTGAGAGCACCTGCCGCAACTCGAGAAAATCCAGGAGGTTCTCCCCTCCAGGCGAGATGAGTCCCATTTCCACTGAGGCATCTCGAGGCTAATCACACCAACCTCTGGAACATATAAAGCGTCCTTCACACCCTTGCTGCAACTCAAGAAGTTCCCCGACATACCCGTCTCCACTCGAGAGGAGAAGAACGAGAGTCCCGCCCACATCCAGAGGAGCCCCGTTTACGCCTCATAGCTCGAGAGAAGGGATCCTTTCCCTGCGTGGTCGGGAAAGAATTCCGGCGTTCCAACGCTTCTCAAGAGGAGGTGCTCTCCACAGGAATGGCGAGAGGAACTCCAGGGTCGTGCCACCATTCCCAGAGTCCCCCAAATGTCTCAGTCCATTCCAGGGAAACCTGTATTTTCTGAACTGCCTCGACTTTCAAGCCGAGGATCGACTCACACCACAGTGGCACGTGGGACAGTCCTGTGGGAAAGCCTCGTGGGGAAAGAGGGAAAGCCACAGATCCCTTGATCCACGGGAAGGGAAGCGTGACACTGCTGCTACAGCTCGGGAGGAAAGGGCACGTGCATGGCCCGACTCAAGACGAAGACTGACTCCCCTGGGGAGACTCCAAAAGTACCCCAAGATCCATGTCAGCACTGAGAGGAATCCTCAGATTCCGGCACCGACTCCACACAAGGTCTTAGGTCTCGGAATCGACGGGAGAGGAATCCCGAGAGGCCCCAGAGCAACTCGCATGGGGACTGGCCTTTCCTGAGGCCACTAGAGCGGGTCTCTGAGGTCCCCGTCGTAAGTCCAGAGCACCAGCCGCAACTCGAGAAAATTCAGGAGGTTCTCCCCTCCAGGCCGAGATGATGCCATTTCCGCTGAGGCGTCTCGAGGCTAATCACACCTAAACTCTGGAACTTCCAAAGGGTCTTTCACACGCTTGCTGCAAATCAAGAAGTTCCCCGACATATCCGTCTCCAGTCGTGAGGAAGCACGAGTGTCCGGCCCACATCCAGGAGGAGCCCCGTTTCCGCCAATCGT
>NW_017200695.1:0-6927 GCF_001704415.2 Capra hircus
GAGGAAAGTGAGATCTTGTCCCACGAGAAGAATCTGAAGGGTTAAGGGAACTTGCAAGAGTGGGAAAGCTATAGTCCATCCTACATGTACCAAAATCTTAAATAAGGCTTATTTACTTTACCGAAGTAAAAAAACAGATGATGAAAACAATTTAAATCAATGAAAGGTAAAGAAATCCATTAGTCTGTTTATCAAAAAATTGCATTCTAAGAAAACTTTGTGCTCCTTAACCTAGAGAGGGAGACTAAAATTCCATCTGGTACAGCTTACCAGAAAGACAAACAAACAAACAAACAATTATTCGGTAAGCTTAAAAAAGTATATTCCATATATCTTGAAGTAGCAGTATTTCTGCAAAGGCATCAGTGTGAAACCATAGAGGACATGGTTAAAACCTGATTAAATAGAAATTGACAATGTAATCTGGTCACTGCTGCGACTTGAAATGCTTTAATATGATAACTGGAATTATAAACTGACAGCATTTGACCAGGACATATCAGATTTTCACGGATGTCAGATAATTTCTAGGATATCTATATTAGGAACTGAAGAATCTTTGAACCTAGGAAAGAAAACAACAGTCTCCAAAGGCCCTTGCTGAATCATCTATCAGCAAGGAATGTCTTTGCAAGGATCGCAAAGTGAAGGGAAAATACACCGACCTGCCTTGCAACTTTGGTCCTCTGAGCAGATCTGGAGGTCTCCCTTGTATAAGCTAACCTGTTCCTTCCAAATAGAGGTTTGCAACACAAAACAAGTGGCCGCCTATCTTCCCGAAGGAGGCTCTCTTTCCCCACATCCTGCGAACACCCTTTCCCAGCCTCCTGGAAAAGCGCTTCTTGCAGTTCCTTTCAGAAAATCCTATGGACGGAGAAGCCTGGTAGGCTGCAGTCCGTGGGGTCGCTGAGGGTCGGACACGACTGAGCGACTGCACTTTCATTTTCACTTTCATGCATTGGAGAAGGCAATGGCAACCCACTTACTGTTCTTGCCTGGAGAATCCCAGGGACGGGGGAGCCTAGTGGGCTACCGTCTATGGCGTCGCACAGAGTCGAACACGACTGAAGCAACTTAGCAGCAGCAGCAGCAGCAGCAGTTCCTTTCTTAGGGGCAGTTATCCCTGAGATTGGGACCTGGAAAGGCAGAGCCACCTCCACACACACGTCTTTTCTGTCCCCTTTCCTCTGGAGGAGAGCTCTAGTGAGCCTAGGTCTGTCAGGAAAAAATTCTTGGCTTTGACGGGATCCCACCCGGTGTGTGAAACCTGCATACCCGACCTAGGGCCACAGGGCACCTGTTTTTGCTCGAGTGGTCCTGGAGGGGTGCAGCATAGCAAAGAGCTTAAAAATCCATCCAATTTGTCTTTTTTTTTTACCTCGGAGAGAACGAGTTTGCTCCACCTCCACCCTTTGGCAGTGTGGAGGGAAGAGGGCACCACCCTCTCCCAAAGGGGACATAGGGCCTACCAGGAGAGAAAAGGCCCCTTGAGGAGCTGAGCCCAGGTAGGCAGCCAGTGATGTCAAGCACACTCCCCGCTGCTTGCTTCTTCATGGGCACTCCCACGATCTGCTAGGAATGTCTTTGCAAGGATCTCAAAGGGAAGGGGAGATACATGGCCCTGTCTCTGGAACTTCAGTCCTCTGAGCAGATCTGGAGGTCTTGATTGTATAAGCAAACCTGTTCCTTCCAAATAGAGCTTGCAAACACACCCCGGTGGTTGCCTCTTCTTCCCCGAAGAAGTCTTTCTTTCCCCACATGCTGCGAACTCCCTGTCCCAACCTCCAAGAATAGCGCTTCTTGCCATTCCTTTCTTAGAGGCAGTTATCCCTGAGCTTGGGCCGTAGGGACTAGCCCCACACTCACAGGGAAAGGCAAAGACTCCTCCATACATCTCCTCTATCCCCTTTGCTCTGGAGGAGAGCTCTAGTGAGCCTAGGTCTTTCAGGAAAATTCTTGGCTTGGACAGGATCTCACCCTGTTTGTGAACCTGCATACCCAACCAGGGCCACAGAGCACCTGTTTCAGTAAAGTGGGCCCTGAAGGGTGCAGCCTAGCAAGAGCTTGAAAATCCATTCAATTGCTGTTTTTGTACCTCTGACAGAGCGAGCTTGGCTCCACCCTTTGGCAGTGAGGAGAAAAGAGGCATGACACCCTCCCCAAGGGACATGGGCCTACTTCGAGAGGAAAGGCCCCTTGTGGAGCTGAGGCCAGGAAGGCACACAGTCGTGTCAAACACACTCCCACTGCTTGCTTCTTCAGGGCACTCCCGCTATCAGCTAGGAATGTCTTTGCAATGATCACAAAGGGAAGGGGAGATACAGGGCCCTGCTTCTGGACCTCCGGTGCTCTGAGCAAATCTCGAGGTCTCCTTGTTGTGTCAAGTTCAAGTCAAGGTCAAGTCAAGTTCAAGTTCAAGCTCAAGTCAAGTTCAAGTTCAAGGTCAACTTCAAGTTCAAGGTTCAAGGTCAAGTTTCAAGTTTCAAGGTTCAAGTTCAAGTTCAAGGTCAAGTTTCAAGTTCAAGTTCAAGTTGAAGGTCAAGTTCAAGTCAAGGTCAAGGTTCAAGTTCAAGTTCAGTTCAAGTCAAGGTTCAAGTTCAAGTTCAAATCAAGTCAAGGTCAAGTTCAAGTTCAAGTTCAAAGTCAAGTTCAAGTTCAAAGTCTCAAGGTCAAAGGTCAAGGTCAAGTTCAAGGCAGGCAAGGCCAAGCCAAGACCAAGGGCAAAGGCCAAGGCCAACCAAAGCGAAGCCCAAACCCCGTAACGCCTGACAAAAGGCAGAAGCCACTAGGCCCCTGTGCAGAGGAAGCCACTGAAGGCAGCAAGGCCACAGAGAGCTCCCCGACTCCCATTCCCACATGAAGATGTGAGGATAAAGGGCCTCATCCCAGCAAAGCACCGCTCCCACCACCCCAACCCCGGCCCGCCCCCGCAGCACGCCCCCTGAAACAACACTGTCTTCCCAGAAAAGAGAACGGAGAAGCCATGTGTGTGCCAAAGGAGCAAGATGAACGAACGATGCCACGCCCTCCGAATTTGGGCACACCTGACGCCTCGGAACCCCGGGGCTTGGCCGATGGGTCCCAGCCGTTCTCGGTGGGAGGGGGTCAACACATTGGCCGAGAGCCCTTGCCCAGGCCACCGCAAATCCCTGAGAATGCGATCCCACAGGGACGAGGGCAAACGTACCGCTTGAGGTGCTGGAGGAGCCGGACGAAGCCATGGTGGGAGAGGCACACACGGGCACGCTGCAGACTGCTGGCCGAGTGGGGGGGGACCCAGCAGCTCAGGACTCTGGAGAACGGGAGGCGTCTCCGCCACCATTGACGTCAATAGGGTTTGGGTGGGTAGATGGAGGGGGCCGCCCCTGGCCTCTTTCCAAGCAGAGACCCTGGACGGAGTCCCGGGAGCGAGTGGGCTTTTCCCGGGCACGGCTGGCCCTGGACGCCAAGATCCCCGTTGGGTGGGCGGGCAGTTCGGGGGCTTTGGTTTGTGGCCCTCCCTCGCAGCGGGGGTGGGTTCAACCCCGAGTGGATCAATCAGGGGCCCTCAGCAGTGCCAAGGGAACTCACCGCCCAGGAAACGCCCTAGGTCCCTTTGAATTGGCCACCAACGCCCCTTTCCCAGCCTGCCTTGCTCTGGGATTTCCCGCCTTTTCACATTCCACAGGTCCCTGGGCCTCGACTGTCCCCCGCTGGCTCCTACGAGGCATTCCGGGACACCAGACGCTCTCTCCAGCGCCTCCACCTAGATCCCTCGCTGTCCTCGCCTCCGTTTCCCCCATGCCCCCTCCCAACTCCTCCGTGGGCTCTTGGCATCCTTTCCCTACAGCAGTCCAGAGTGCCACCCCGAGGGATTTGAGTTGCCTGGAGCCAAGCTCCGGCCAGAGACCTGAGGGGCCAGCGTCTGGACTGGCAGCTAATGCCATTTGGGGCTTTTCTCACGTGGAGCCTGAGGCCCACACCTCCGCGGGCAACCCCCCAGCGCGAGTGCCCTGGAGATACCGCCCAAGGGACAGTGTATCCCTACTGTGGGGAAGGTGGTTCCTGTTTTCCCAGCACTGGGTTCGACTTTCACGCCGAGGATCGACTCACACCATGGTGGCAAGTGGAATAGCCCTGTGGGAAAGCCTCATGGGAAAGACTCCAGGGAAAGCCACAGATTCCTTGATCCACGAGAAGGGAAGCGTGACACTGCTGCTACCGCTCGGGAGGAAAGCGCACGTGCATGACCCCACTCGAGCCGAGGACTGACGCAAGCTTGGGAGACTCCAGAAGTACGCCAAGATGCATGTCAGCACTGGAGAGGAATCCTCAGGTTCCGGTCCCGACTCCACACAAGGTCTTAGGCCCCGGCATCGACGGGAGAGGAATCCTGAGAGGCCCCATAGCACCTCGCATGGGGACTGGCCTTTCCTGAGGTCACCAGAGCGGGTCCCTGAGGTCTCCGTCGTAACTCGAGAGCACCTGACGCAACTCGAGAAAATCCAGGAGGTTCTCCCCTGCAGGCGAGATGAGGCCCGTTTCCACTGAGGTGTCTCGAGGCTAATCACACGTGAACTCTGGAACTTCTAAAGAGTCTTTCACAGTCATGCTGCAACTCAAGAAGTTCCCCGATATACCCGTCTCCACTCAAGAGGAAGCATGAGGGTCCCGGCCACATCCAGAGGAGCTCCGTTTCCGGCTCGTAGCTCGAGATGAGGGATCCTTTCCCTACTTGGTCGGTAAAGAATTCCCGGCATTCCCATCGCATCTCAAGAGGAGGCGCTCTCCAAAGGAAAGGGGAGAGGAACTGCAGGGTCGTGCCACCATTCCAAGACTCCCCCAGATGTCTCAGTCCATTCCACAGGAACCTGTTTTCCCTGCACTGCCTCGGCTTTCACGCCGAGGATCGATTCACACCACCGAGACACGTGGGACAGCCCTGTGGGAGAGCCTCGTGGGAAAGACTCGAGGGAAAGACACAGATCCCTTGATCCACGCAAGCAGAAGCGTGACACTGCTGCTACAGCATGGGAGGAAAGGGCACACTCATGCCCCCACTCGAAACGAGGCCTGAATCCCCTGGGGAGACTCCAGAGGTAACCCAAATCCATGTCAGCACTGGAAAGGAATCCTCAGGTTCCGGCACCGACTGCACACAAGGTCTTAGGCCCGACATCGACGGGAGAGGAATCCCGAGAGGCCCCGAGGAACTCGCATGGGGACTGGCCTTTCCTCAGGCCACCAAAGCGGGGTCCTTGAGGTCCAGGTCGTAAGTCGAGAGCACCTGCCGCAACTCGAGAAAATCCAGGAGGTTCTCCCCTCCAGGTGAGATGAGGCCCATTTCCGCTGAGGCGTCTCGAGGCTAATCACACCTAAACTCTCGAACTTCCAAAGAGTCCTTCACACCCTTGCTTCAACTCAAGAAGTTCCCCGACATACCCGTCTCCACTTGAGAGGAAGCACAAGAATCCTGCCCATATCCAGTGGAGCCCCTTTTCTGCCTCATAGCTCGAGAGGAGGGATCCTATCAGTGCGTGGTCGGGAAAGAATTCCCTGCATTCCCATCACATCTCAAGAGGAGGCGCTCTCCACAGGAAAGGCGAGAGTAACTCCAGGGTCGTGCCACCATTCCCAGAGTCCCCCAGATGTCTCAGTCCATTCCAGGGAAAACTGTTTTCCTGGCACTGCCTCCACTTTCAAGCCGAGGATCGACTCACACCACGGTTGTACGAGGGAAAGCCCTGTGGGAAAGCCTCGTGGAAAGCGTCGTGGGAAACCCTCGAGGGAAAGCCGCTGATCCCTTGATCCACACGAAGGGAAGCGTGACACTGCTGCTACAGCTCTGGAGGAAAGCACACGTGCAAGCCCCAACTCGAGCGAGGACTGACTCCCCTGGGAGAACTCCAGAAGTACCCCAAGATCCATGTCAGCACTGGAGAGGAATCCTCAGGTTCCGGCACCGACACGACACAAGGTCTTAGGGCCCGGCTACGACGGGAGAGGAATTCCGAGAGGCCCCCTAGCCACTCGCATGGGGACTGGCCTTTCCTGAGGCCACCAGAGCGGGTCTCTGAGGTCCGTGTCGTAAGTCGAGGGCACCTGCGGCAACTCGAGAAAATCCAGGAGGTTCTCCCTTCCAGGGGAGATGAGGCCCATTTCCGCTGTGGCGTCTCGAGGCTAATCACAACTAACCTCTGGAACTTCCAAAGGTCCTTCACACCCTTGCTGCAACTCAAGAAGTTACCCCACATACCCGTCTCCACTCGAGAGGAAACACGATAGTCCACCCACATACAGAGGAGCCCTGTTTCCACCTCCTAGCTCGAGAGGAGGGATCCTTTCCCTGCGTGTTCGGTCAAGAATTCCCGGCGTTCCGTCGCATCTCAAGAGGAGGCGCTCTCCACACGAAAGACGAGAGGAACCCCAGGGTCGTGTCACCATTCCCAGAGTCCCCCATGTGTCTCAGTCCATTCCAGGGAAAACTGTTTTCCCTGCACTACCTGGACTTTCAAGCCGAGGATCGACTCACACCACTGTAGCACGTGGGACAGCCCTGTGGAAAAGCCTCGTGGGAAAGCCTCGAGGGAAAGCCTCGAGAAAGCCAGAGATCCCTTGATCCACGCGAAGGGAAGCGTGACACTGCGGCTACAGCTGGGAAGAAAGCGCACGTCCATGCCCCACTGGAGACGAAAACTGACTCCCCTGGGAGACTCCAGAAGTACCCCAAGATCCATGTCAGCACTGGAGAGGAATCCTCAGGTTCTGGCTCCGACTCCACACAAGGTTTAGGTCCCGACATCGACGGAGAGGAATACCGAGACGCCCCGAACATCTCGCATGGGGACTGGCCTTTCCTGAGGCCACCAGAGCGGGTCCCTGAGGTCCCCGTCGTAAGTCCGAGAGCACCTGCCGCAACTCGAGAAAATCCAGGAGGTTCTCCCTCCA
>NW_017200696.1:0-6927 GCF_001704415.2 Capra hircus
TCCTGACGCGCAGGAGGCACTGGAAGCTTAATCATCCTAGGAATGCAGGAGTTTCCGAGGAGTCAAATTTTAGAAATAGGACTGATTAAAAGTTTCATTTTTTGGGTCAATGCTTGCTGCCAAATTTTCATATTCCTTTATTTTAGATATAGTTGGTTTATAGAAAAACAAGTAGTTTACCTGGTATTAGCAACATTAGATCTTTGAGTTAAGTACCTTCTTTGTTATAACCCACTGCACCTTTGTTCTATAGATAGTTTTGTAACTTTAATGGAGATGCAGATTAAAGAAAAACTTCAGGGGAAAACAAATTAACATTCATTAAGGAAGAGAGCCAAAAAGTGTTAACAAGCCTCTTGGCCAGAAGATAATGTAAATCACCTGAGACCTTTTGTATACAAAATGATATACAGAAAGAATCTGGGTTGCGAACACTACATAATTTTTGTGTTATCCATTGATCTCCATGTTTTATCAAAAGTATAAAAGGCCTTCTGAACAATAAAGGAGGAGGCCAGGGGCCGGGGGCCAGTTTCTCGGACCAGCTTCTCGAACTAGTCTCTCAGCCTGGTTTCTTGGGACTCTGCTCGCCCCGTGTCTTTCTCTCTTTTCTTCTTCTCTACCTTTCCTTCTCTCTGCTCTTTACTATAACTTCAGGCTGAATCTCCAACTGGAGTGGCGGAGGCTTGCCAGGTCTACTTACTTGCCCTGGCTGTTAAGACCCGCACGAAAGGGAGCTTAAGGCGAGGGCACCCTTAGATATTCCAGCGGCGCGCCGGTGGCCCAACGAAGGTGGTGCAAATTCCTTGTCTGGAATTTTATTGGCCGTCGCGTAAACCAAGCTATTCAGCCTCTTCCTCCACTTAATCTTCTTACTACACTATAGTTTCGAATCTAATCTTACATTAATAAATAAACAAGTCTTTCCACACCACGCCGCCGTCACACCCTTCGAATTCCCTGGATCCACCGGGGCTGGACCCGGCATAAGACCTTGTGTGGAGTCGGTGCCGAAACCTGAGGATTCCTCTCCAGTGCTGACATGGAACTTGGGTACTTCTGGAGTCTCCGCCAGGGGAGTCAGTCCTCGTCTCGAGTGGGGGCATGCATGTGCGCTTTCCCTCCGAGCTGTAGCAGCAGTGTCATGCTTCCCTTCGCGTGGATCAAGGGATCTGTGGCTTTCCACGAGGCTTTCCCACAGGGCTGTCCCACGTGCCACCGTCGTGTGAGTCGATCCTCGGCTTGAAAGTCGAGGCAGTGCAGGGAAAAAAGGTTTCCCTGAAATGGCCTGAGACATCTGGGGACTCTGGGAATGGTGGAACGACCCTGGAGTTCCATACGCCGTTTCCTGTGTAAAGCGTCCCTCTTGAGATGCTATGGGAACGCGGGGTATTCTTTCCAGACAACGCACGGAAAGGATCCCACCTCTGGAGCTAAGAGGCAGAAATGGGGCTCCTCTGGATGTGGGCGGGACTTCGTGCTTCCTCTCGAGTGGAGACGGGTATGTCGGGGAACTTCTTGAGTTGCAGCAAGGGTGTGAAGGACGCCTTTGGAAGTTCCAGAGGTTAGGTGTGATTAGCCTCAAGACGCCTCAGCGGAAATGGGCCTCATCTCGCCTGGAGGGGAGAACCTCCTGGATTTTTCTCGAGTTGCGGCAGGTGCTCTCGACTTATGATGGGGACCTCAGGGACCCGCTCTGGTGGACTCAGGAAAGGCCAGTCCACATGCGCGTTGCTCAGGGGCCTCTTGGGATTCCTCTCCCATCGATGCCGGGGCCTACGACCTTGTGTGGATTCGGTGCTGGAACTTGAGGATTCCTCTCCAGTACTGACATGGATATTGGGTACTTCTGGAGTCTCCCCAGGGGAGTCAGTCGTAGTCTCGAGTGGGGGCATGAACGTGCGATTTCCTCCAGAGCTGTAGCAGCAGTGTCACGCTTCCCTTCGCGTGGATAAAAGGGATCTGTGGCTTTCCCTCGAGACTTTACCACGAGGCTTTCCCACGGGGCTTTCCCACGAGGCTTTCCACAGGGCTGTCCCACGTGCCACAGTGGTGTGAGTTGATCCTCGGCTAGAAAGTCAAGGCAGTGCAGGGAAAACAGCTTTCCCTGGAATGGACTGAGACATCTGGGGGACTCAGCGAATGGTGGCACGACCCTTGAGTTCCTCTCGCCTGTCGTGTGGAGAGCGCCTCATCTTGAGATGCTACGGGAACGCCGGGAATTCATTCCCAAACACACAGGGAAAGGATCCCTCCTCTCGAGCTAGGAGGCGGACACGGGGCTCCTCTGGATGTGGGCGGGACTCTCGAGGTTCCTCTCCAGTGGAGACGGGTATGTCGGGGAACTTCTTGAGTTGCAGCAAGGGTGTGAATGACCCTTTGGAATTTCCAGAGTTTAGGTGTGATTAGCCTGGAGACGCCTCAGGGGAAATGGGCCTCATCTCGCCTGGAGGGGAGAACCTCCTGGATTTTCTCGAGTTGCGGCAGGTGCTCTCGACTTACGACGGGGGACCTCAGGGACCCGCTCTGGTGGCCTCAGGAAAGGCCAGTACCCATGCGAGTTGCTAGGGGCCCTCTCGTGATTCCTTCCCCGTCGATGCCGGGGCCTAAGACCTTGTGTGGAGTCCGGTGCCGGAACCTGAGGATTCCTCTCCAGTGCTGACATGGATCTGGGGGTACTTCTGGAGTCTCCCCAGGACAATCAGTTCCTAGTCTCGAGTGGGGCATGCACGTGCGCTCTCCTCCCGAGCTCTAGAAGCAGTGTCACGCTTCCCTTCGCGTGGATCAAGGGATCAGGGGCTTTCCCTCGAGGCTTTCCCACGAGGCTTTCCCACGAGGCTTTCCCACAGGGCTGTCCCACAGGGCTGTCCCACGTGCCACCGTGGTGTGAGTCGATCCTCGGCTTGAAAGTCGAGACAGTGCAGGTAAAACAGGTTTCCCTGGAATGGACTGAGTCATCTGGGGGACTCTTGGAATGGTGGCACGACCCTGGAGTTCCTCTCGCCTTTCCTGTGGACAGTTCCTCCTCTTGAGATGCGACGGGAACGCCGGGAATCCTTTCCCGACCACGCAGGGAAAGGATCCCTCCTCTCGAGCTAGGAGGCTGAAACGGGGCTCCTCTGGATGTGGGCGGGACTCTCGTGCTTCCTCTCGAGTGGAGACGGGTATGTCAGGGAACTTCTTGAGTTGCAGCAAGAGTGTGAAGGACCCTTTGGAAGTTCCAGAGGTTAGGTCTGATTAGCCTCGAGACGCCTCGGCGGAAAAGGGCCTCATCTCGCCTCGAGGGGAGAACCTCCTGGAATTTCTCGAGTTGCGGCAGGTGCTCTCGACTTTCGACGGGGACCTCAGCGACCCGCCTCTGGTGGCCTCAGGAAAGGCCAATCCCCATGCGAGTTGCTCGGGGGCCTCTCGGGTGCCACTGGGGTTTCCTATCCCGTCGATGCTGGGCCCTAAGACCTTGTGTGGAGTCAGTGCCGGAACCTGAGGATTCCTCTCCAGTGCTGACATGGATCTTGGGGTACTTCTGGAGTCTCCCCAGGGGAGTCAGTCCTCGTCTCGAGTGGGGGCATGCACGTGCTCTTTCCTCCCAAGCTCTAGCAGCAGTGTCACGCTTCCCTTCGCGTGGATCAAGGGATCTGTGGCTTTCCCTCGAGGCTTTCCCACGAGGCTTTCCCACGTGGCTTTGCCACAGGGCTGTCCACGTGCCACCGTGGTGTGAGTCGATCCTCAGCTTGAAAGTCGAGGCAGTGCAGGGAAAACAGTTTTCCCTGGAATGGACTGAGACATCTGGGGGACTCTGGGAATGGTGGCACGACCCTGGAATTCCTCTCGCCTCTCCTGTGTTGAGCGCCTCCTCTTGAAATGCGACAGGAAAGCCACGAATTCTTTCCCGATCACGCAGGGAAAGGATCCCTCCTCTCGAGATAGGAGGCGGACTCGGGGCTCCTCTGGATGTGGGCAGAACTCTGGTGCTTCCTCTCGAGTGGAGACGGGTATGTCGGGGAACTTCTTGAGTTGCAGCAAGGGTGTGAAGGACCCTTGGAAGTTCCAGAGGTTAGGTGTGATTAGCCTCGAGAAGCCTCAGCGGAAATGGGCCTCATCTCGCCTGGAGGGGAGAACCTCCTGGATTTTGTCGAGTTGCTGCAGGTGCTCTCGACTTACGACGGGGACCTCAGGGACCCGCTCTAGTGGCCTCAGGAAAGGCCAGTCCCCATGCGAGTTGCTAGGGCGCCTCTAGGGATTCCACTCCTGTCGATGGCGGGGCCTAAGATCTTGTGTGGAGTCGGTGCCGTAACCTGAGCATTCCTCTCCAGTGCCTACATGGATCTTGGGGTACTTCTGGAGTCTCCCCAGGGGGGTCAGACCTCGTCTCGAGTGGGGGCATGCACGTGCGCTTTCCTCCCGAGCTGTAGCAGCAGTGTCACCCTTCCCTTCGAGTGGATCAAGGGATCTGTGGCTTACCCTCGGGGCTTTCCCACGAGGCTTTCCCCACGAGGCTTTCCCAAAGGGCTGTCCCAGGTGCACCGTGGTGTGACTCGATCCTCGGCTTGAAAGTCGACGCAGTGCAGGGAAAACAGTTTTCCCTGGAATGGACTGAGACATCTGGGGGACTCTGGGAATGGTGGCATGACCCTTGAGTTCTTCTCGCCTTTCCTGTGGAGAGCGCCTCCTCTTGAGATGCGACAAAACTCTGGGAATTCTTTCCCAACCACGCAGGGAAAGGATCCCTCCTCTCGAGCTAGGAGGCAGAAACGGGGCTCCTCTGGATGTGGGCAGAACTCTCGTGTTTCCTCTCGAGTGTAGACGGGTATGTCGGGGGAACTTCTTGAGTTGCAGCAAGGGTGTGAAGGACCCTTTGGAAGTTCCAAAGGTTAGGTATGATTAGCCTCGAGACACCTCAGCGGAAATGGGCCTCATCTCGCCTGGAGGGGAGAACCTCCTGGATTTTCTCGAATTGCGGCAGGTGCTCTCGACTTATGACGGGGACCTCAGGGACCCGCTCTGGTGGCCTCAGGAAAGGCCAGTCCCCATGCGAGTAGCTCCGGGGCCTCTCGGGATTCCTCTCCCATGGATGCCGTGGCCTAAGACCTTGTGTGGAGTTCTTGCCGGAACCTGAGGATTCCTCTCCAGTGCCGACAGGAATCTTGGGGTACTTCTGGAGTCTTCCGAGGGGCGTTAGTTCTCGTCTCGAGTGGGGGCATGCACGTGCGCTTTCCTCCCGAGCTGTAGCAGCAGTGTCACGCTTCCCTTCGCGTGGATCAAGGGATCTGTGACTTTCCCTCGAGGCTTTCCACGAGGCTTTCCCTCGAGGCTTTCCCACAGGGCTATCTCAAGTGCCACTGTGGTGTCAGTCGATCCTCGGCTTGAAATTCGAGGAATTGCAGGGAAAAAAGTTTTCCGGGGAATGGACTGAGACACCTGGGGTACTCTGGAATGGTGGCACGTCCCTGGAGTTCCTCTCGCCTTTCTTGTGGAAAGCACCTCCTCTTGAGATGTGTCGGGATGGCCGGGAAATCTTTCCCGGACCACGCAGGAAACGGATCCCTCCTCTCGAGCTATGAGGCGGAAACGGGGCTCCTCTGGATGTGGGTGGGACTATCGTGCTTCCTCTCGAGTGGTGACGGCTATGTCGGGGGAACTTCTTGAGTTGCCAGCAAGGGTGGGAAGGACCCTTTGGAAGTTTAGAGGTTAGGTGTGATTAGCCTGGTGACGCCTCAGAGGAAATGGGCCTCAACTCGCCTGGAGGGGAGAACTTCCTGGATTTGCGAGTAGTGGCAGGAGCTTTCGACGTACGTCGGGGACCTCAGGGACCCGCTCTGGTAGCCTCAGGAAAGGCCAGTCCCCATGCGAATTAATGGGGAGCCTGTCTGGATTCCTCTCTCGTCGATGCTGGGCCTAAGTCCTTGTGTGGCAGTCGGGGCCGCAAACTGAGGATTCCTCTCCAGTGCTGACATGGATCTTGGGGTACTTCTGGAGTTTCCCCAGGGGAGTCAGTCCTCGTCTCAAGTGGAGAAATGCACGTGCGCTTTGCTCCCGAGCTGTAGCAGCAGTGTCATGCTTCCCTTCGCGTGGATCAAGGGATCTGTGGGCTTTCCCTCGAGGCTTTCCCTCGAGGCTTTCCGACGAGGCTTTCCCACAGGGCTGTCCCACATGCCACCGGGGTGTGAGTCGATCCTCGGCTTGAAAGTCGAGGCAGTGCAGGGAAAACAGGTTTCCATTGAATGGACTGAGACATCTGGGGGACTCTGGGAATGGTGGCACGACCCTGGAATTCCTCTCGCCTTTCCTGTGGAGAGCGCCTCCTCTTGAGATGCGACGGGAACGCCGGAAATTCTTTCATGACCACGCAGGGAAAGGATCCCTCCTCTCGAGGTAGGAGGCGGAACCGGGGCTCCTCTGGATGTGGGCGTGACTCTCGTGCTTCCTCTCGAGTGGAGCCGGGTATGTAGGGGAAATTTCTTGAGTGCAGCAAGGGTGTGAAGGACCCTTTGGAAGTTCCAGATGTTAGATGTGATTAGCCTCGAGACGCCTCAGCGGAAATGGGCTTCATCTCGCCTGGAGGGAGAACCTCCTGGATTTTCTCGAGTTGGGGCAGGTGTTCTCGACTTAAGACGGGAACCTCAGGGACCCGCTCTGGTGGCCTCAGGAAAGGCCAGTCCCCATGCGAGTTGCTCGGGGGCCTCTCGGGATTCCTCTCCGTCGATGCCGGGGCCTAAGATCTTTTTTGGAGTGGGTGCCGGAACCTGAGGTTTTCTCTACAGTGCTGACAGGATCTTGGGGTACTTCTGGAGTCTCCCCAGGGGAGTCAGCGCCTCATCTCGAGTGGGGGCATGCACGTGTGATTTCCCTCCTGAGCTGTAGCAGCAGTGTCACGCTTCCCTTTTGCGTGGATCAAATATTCTGTGGATTTCCTCGAGTCATTTCCCA
>NW_017200697.1:0-6926 GCF_001704415.2 Capra hircus
GTCTCCACTCGAGAGGAAGCACGAGAGTCCCCCACATCCAGAGAAGCCCCGTTTCCGTCTCTAGCTCGAGAGGAGGGATTCTTTCCTGCGTGGTCGGGAAAGAATTCCCGGCGTGTCCGTCGCATCTCAAGGGGAGGCGCTCTCCAACAGGAAAGGCGAGAGGAACTCCAGGGTCGTGCAACCATTCCCAGAGTCGCCAAGATGTCTCAGTCCATTCCAGGGAAACGTGTTTTCCTGCACTGCCTCGATTTTCAAGCCAAGGATCGACTCACACCACGGTGGCACGTGGGACAGCCCTGTGGGAACGCTCGTGGGAAAGCCTCGTGGAAAGCCTCGTGGGAAAGCCTCGAAGGACAGCCACAGATCCCTTGATGCCACGGGAATGGAAGCGGACACTGCTGCTACAGCTTGGGAGGAAAGCGCACGTGCATGCCCCCACTCGAGACGAGGACTGTCTCTCCTGGGGAGACTCCAGAAGTAACCCAAGATCCATGTCAGCACTGCAGAGGAATCCTCATGTTCCGGCACCGACTCCACACAAAGATCGTAGGCCCCGGCATCGACGGGAGAGGAATACCGAGAGGCCCCCGAGCAACTCGCATGGGGACTGGCCTTTTCCTGAGGCCACCAGAGCGGGTCCCAGAGGTCCCCGTCGTATCTCGAGAGCACCTGCCACAACTCGAGAAAATCGAGGAGGTTCTCCCCTCCAGGCGAGATGAGGCTCATTTCTGCTGAGGCGTCTCGAGGCTAATCACACCTAACCTCTGGAACTTCCAAAGGGTCCTTCACACCCTTGCTGCAACTCAAGAAGTTCCCCGACTTACCAGTCTCCACAGAGAGGAAGCACGAGAGTCACGCCCACATCCAGAGGAGCCCCGTTTCCACCTCCTAGCTCGAGAGGAGGGATCCTTTCCTGCGTGCTCGGGAAAGAATTCCCGGCGTTTCCGTCTCATCTCAAGACGAGGGGCTCTCCACAGGAAAGGCGAGAGGAACTCCAGTGTCGTGCCACTATTCCAGAGTCCCCCAGATGTCTCAGTCCATTCCAGTGAAATCTGTTTTCCCTGCACTGCCTCGACTTTCAAGCCGAGGATCAACTCACACAACGGTGGCACGTGGGACAGCCTGTGGAAAGCCTCGTGGAAAGCCTCTTGGGAAAGTCTCGAGGAAAAGCCACAGATCCCTTGATCCACGAGAAGGGAAGTGTGACACTGCTGCTACAGCTCGGGAGGAAAGAGCACGTGCCTGCCCCCACTCGAGACGAGGACTGACTCCACTGGGGAGACTCCAGAAGTACCCCCAGATCCATGTCAGCACTGGAGAGGAATACTCAGGTTCCGGCACCCACTCCACACTAGATCTTAGGCCCCGGCATCGACGTGAGAGGAATCCCGAGAGGCCCTCGAGCCAAATCGCATGGGGCCTGGCCTTTCCTGAGGCCACCAGAGTGGGTCCGTGAGGTCCCCGTCGTAAGTCGAGAGCACCTGCTGCAACTCGAGAAAATCCAGGTTTTCCCCTCCAGGCGAGGTGAGGCCCATTTCCGCTGAGGCGTCTCGAGGCTATTCACACCTAACCTCTGGAACTTCCAAAGGGTCCTTCACACCCTTGCTGCAACTCAAGAAGTTCCCCCGACATACCCGTCTCCACTTGAGAGGAAGCACGAGAGTCCCGACCACATCCAGAGGAGTTGCGTTTCCGCCTCCTAGCCTCGAGAGAAGGGATCCTTTCCCTGCGTGTTCGGGAAAGATTTCCCGGCGATTCCGTCGCATCTCAAGAGGAGGCGCTCTCCACAGGAAAGGCAAGAGGAACTCCAGGGTCGTGCCACCATTCCCAGAGTCCCCAGATGTCTCAGTCCATTACAGGCAAACCTGTTTTCCCTGAACTGGGTCGACTTTCAACACGAGGATCGACTCACACCACGGTGACACGTGGAACAGCCCTGTGGTAAAGCCTCGTGGGAAAGCCTCGTGGGAAAGCCTCCAGGGAAAGCCACAATCCCTTTATACACGCGAATGGAAGCGCGACACTGCTGCTACAGCTTGGGAGGAAAGCGCACGTGCAGGCCCCACACGAGACGAGGACTCACTCCCCTGGGGAGACTCCAGAAGTACCCCAAGAACCATGTCAGCACTGGAGAGGAATCCTCAGGTTCCGGCACTGACTCCACACAAGGTCTTAGGCCCCAGCATCGACGGGAGAGGAATCCCGAGAGGCGCCCGAGCAACTCGCATGGAGACTGGCCTTTCCTGAGGCCACCAGAGCGGGTCCCTGAGGTCCCGTCGTAAAGTCGAGAGCACCTGCCGCAACTCGAGAAAATCCAGGAGGTTCTCCCCTCCAGGCGAGATGAGGCCATTTCCGCTGAGGCGTCTCGAGGCTAATCACACCTAATGTCCTGAACTTCCAACGGGTCTTCACACCCTTGCTGCAACTCAAGAAGTTCCCCGACTTACCCGTCTCCACTCGAGAGGAAGCACGAGAGTCCTGCCCACATCCAGAGGAGCCCCGTTTCGCCTCCTAACTCGAGAGGAGGGATCCTTTCCCTGCGTGTTCGGGAAAGAATTCCCGGCGTTCCTTCGCATCTCAGGAGGAGGCGCTCTCAACAGGAAAGGCGAGAGGAACTCCAGGGTCGTGCCACCATTCCCAGAGTCCCCCAGATGTCTCAGTCCATTCCAGGGAAACCTGTTTTACCTGCACTGCCTCGACTTTCAAGCCAAGGATCGACTCATACCACGGTGGCACGTGGACAGCCCTGCGGGGCGAGGAAAGCCTCGTGGGAAAGCCTCGTGGGAAAGCCTCGAGGGAAAGCCACAGATCCCTTGATCCATGCGAAGGGAAGCGCTACACTGCTGCTACAGCTCGGGAGAAAAGCGCACGTGCATGCCCCCACTCGAGACGAGCACTGACTCCCCTGGGGAGACTCCAGAAAGTACCCCAAGATCCATGTCAGCACTGGAGAGGAATCCTCAGGTTCCGGAACCCACTCCACACAAGATCTTAGGCCCAGCATCGACGGAGAGGAATCCGAGAGGCCCCCGAGCAATACGCATGGGGACTGGCCTTTCCTGAGGACACCAGAGCGGGTCACTGAGGTCCCTGTCGTAAGTCGAGAGCACCTGCCACAACTCGAGAAAATCCAGGAGGTTTCCCCTCCAGGCGAGATGAGGCCCATTTGCGCTGAGGCCTCTCGAGGCTAATCAAACCTAACATCTGGAACTTCCAAAGGGTCCTTCACACCTTGCTGCAACTCAAGAAGTTCCCCGACATACCCGTCTCCACTCGAGAGGAAGCACGAGAGTTCTGCCCACATCCAGAGGAGCCCCGTTTCCGCCTCCCAGCTAGAGAGGAGGGATGCTTTCCCTGCGTGGTCGCGAAAGAATTCCCGCGTTCCCGTCGCATCTCAAGAGGAAGCGCTCTCCACAGGAAAGGCGAGAGAAACTCAGGTCGTGCCACATTCGCAGAGTCCTCCAGATGTCCCCCATTCCAGGGAAACCTGTTTTCCTGCACTGCCTCGACTTCAAGCCGAGGATCGACTCACACCACGGTGGCACGTGGACAGCCTGTGGAAAGCCTCGTGGAAAGCCTCTGGGAAAGCCTCGAGGAAAGCCACAGATCCTTGATCACGCGAAGGGAACGCACAACAGCTGCCACAGCTCGGGAGAAAGCGCACGTGCATACGCGTCTCGAGACGAGGACTGACCCCTGGGAGACTCCAGAGTACCCCAAGATCCATGTCAGCACTGGACAGGAATCTCAGTTTCCGGCAGTGACTTCACACAAGGTCTTAGGCCCAGCATCGATGGAGAGGACCCCGAAAGGCCCCGGCAACTCCATGGGGACTGGCCTTTCCTGAGCCACCAGAGCGTGTCCTGAGGCTCCGTCGTAAGTCGAGAGCACTGCCGCAACTCGAGAAAATCAGGAGGTTCTCCCCTCCAGGCGAGATGAGGCCCATTTCCGCTGAGGCGTCTCGAGGCTAATCACACCTAACATCTGAACTTCCAAAGGGTCTTCACAGCCTTGCTGCAACTCAAGAAGTTCCGAAATACCCGTCTCACTCGAGAGGAAGCGCGAGAGTCCGCCCACATCCAGAGGAGCCCCGTTTCCGCCTCCTAGCTCGAGAGGAGAATCCTTTCCTGTGTGGTCGGGAAAGAATTCCGGAGTTCCCTTCACATCTCAAGAGAGGCACTCTTCACAGGAGAGGCGAGACGAACTCCACAGTCCTGCCACAATTCCAGAGTCCCCCAGATGTCTCAGTCCATTCCAGGGAAACCTGTTTTCCCTGCACTGCCTCGGCTTTCAAGCCAAGGATGGACTCACACCATGGTGGCACGTGGGACAGCCCTGTGGGAAAGGCTCGTATGAGAGTCTCGTGGGAAAGTCTCGTGAGAAAGCCACAGATCCGTTGATCCATGCGAAGGGAAGCGCGACACTGCTGCTAAAGCTCGGAAGGAAAGAGCACGTTCATGCCCCACTCGTGACGAGGACTGACTCCCCTGGGGAGACTTCAGAAGTACCCAAGATCCATGTCAGCACTGGAGAGGAAGCCTCAGGTTCCGGCAGTGACTCCACACAAGGTCTTAGGCCCCGGCATCGACGGGAGTGGAATCCCGAGAGGCCCCCGAGCCACTCGCATGGGGACTGACCTTTCCTGAGGCCACCAGAGCGGGTCCCTGAGGTCCCCGACGTAAGTCGAGAGCACCTGTCGCAACTCGAGAAAATCCAGGAGGTTCTCCCCTCCAGGGGAGATGAGGCCATTTCCGCTGAGGCGTCTTGAGGTTAATCATATCTAACATCTGGAACTTCCAAAGGGTCCCTCACACCCTTGCTGCAACTCAAGAAGTTCCCCGACATACCCGTCTCCATTCGAGAGGAAGCACTAGAGTCCCGCCCACAACCAGAGGAGCCCCATTTCCGGCTCCTAGGTCGAGAGGAGGAATCCTTTCCCTGCGTGGGGGGGAAAGAATTCCCGGCGTTCCCATCGCTACTCAAGAGGAGACGGTCTCCACAAGAAAGGCGAGAGGAACTCCAGAGTCTTGCCACCATTCCAGAGTCCCCAGATGTCTCAGTCCATTCCAGGGAAACTTGTTTTCCCTGCACTGCCTCTACTTTCAAGCCGAGGATCGACTCACACCACGGTGGTACATGGGACAGCCCTGTGGGAAAGCCTCGTGGGAAAGCCTCCTGGGAAAGCCTCGAGCGAAAGCCACAGATCCCTAGATCCACGCGAAGGGAACCGTGACACTGCTGCTACAGCTCTGGAGGAAAGGACACGGGCATGCCCCCACTCGAGACGAGGACTGACTCCCCTGGGGAGACTCCAGAAGTACCGCCAAGACCCTTGTCAGCACTGGAGAGGAATCCTCAGGTTCCAGCACCGACTCCACACAAGATCTTAGGCCCCGGCATCGACGGAGAGGAATCCCGAGAGGCCCCGAGCAACTCGCATGGAGACTGGCCTTTCCTGAGGCCAACAGAGCAGGTCCTGAGGTCCCCGTCGCAAGTCGAGAGCACCTGCCGCAACTCGAGAAAATCCAGGAGGTTCTCCTTCCAGGCGAGATGAGGCCCATTTGTTCTGAGGCGTCTCGAGGCTAATCACACCTAACCTCTTGAATTTCCAAAGGGTCCTTCACACCCTTGCTGCAACTCAAGAATTTCCCCGACATACCCGTCTCCACTTGAGAGGAAGCACGAGAGTCCGCCCACATCCAGAGGAGCCCCGTTTCCGCCTCCTAGCTCAAGAGGAGGGATCCTTTCCCTGCTTGGTCGGGAAAATATTCCCGGCATTCCCGTCGCATCCCAAGAGGAGCGCTCTCCACAGGAAAGGCAAGAGGAAGTCCAAGGTCGTGCCACATTCCCAGAGTCCCCCAGATGTCTCAGTCCATTCCAGGGAAACCTGTTTTCCCTGCACTGCCTCGACTTTCAAGCCGAGGATCAACACACACCACGGTGGCACGTGGGACATCCTGTGGGAAAAGCCTCGTGGGAAAGCCTCGTGGGAAAGCTCGTGGAAAGCCTCGTGGAAAGCCTCGAGGGAAAGCCTCGAGGGAAAGCCACAGATCCCTTGATCCACGCGAAGAAGCGTGAACAAGCGTACAGCTGGCGGGAGGAAGGGCACGTGCATGACCCCACTCGAGACGAGGACTGACTCCCCTGGGAAAACTCCAGAAGTACCCCAAGATCCATGTCAGCACTGGAGAGGAATCCTCAGGTTCCGGCACCGACTCCACACAAGGTCTTATGCTCCAGCATCGATGGGCGAGGAATCCCGAGAGGACCCGTGCAACTCCATGGTGACTGGCCTTTCCTGAGGCCAACAGAGCGGGTCCCTGAGGTCCCCGACGTAAGTCGAGAGCACCTGCCGTACCTCGAGAAAATCCTGGAGGTTCTCCCCCTCCGAGCGAGATGAGGCCTATTTCCGCTAATGCGTCACGAGGCTAATCACACCTAACCTCTGGAACTCCCAAAGGGTCCTAAACACTTTTGCTGCAACTTAAGAAGTTCCCGACATACCCGTCTCCACTCGAGAGGAAGCACGAGAGTCCCGCCCACATCCAGAGGAGCCCCGTTTCCATCTCATAGCTCGAGAGGAGGGATACTTTCCCTGCGTGTTCGGAAAGAATTTCCGGGCGTTCCCGTCGCATCTCAAGAGGAGGCGCTCTCGCACAGGAAAGGCGAGAGAAACTCCAGGGTCGTGCCACATTCCCACAGTTCCCCAGATGTCTCAGTCTATTCCAGGGAAACCTGTTTTCCTGCACTGCTTCGACTTTCAAGCCGAGGATCGACTCACACCTGGTGGCACGTGGGACAGCCCTGTGGGAAAGCTCGTGGGAAAGCCTCATGGAAAAGCCTCAAGCGAAAGTCACAGATCCCTTGATCCACGCGAAGGGAAGCGTGACACTGCTGCTAGCTACCAGCTCGGGGGAGGACATCGC
>NW_017200698.1:0-6926 GCF_001704415.2 Capra hircus
TCGGAAACTCCTGCATTCCTAGGATGATTTAAGCTTCCAGTGCCTCCTGCGGTCAGGAGGCCTCAAACAATCAGAAGCGCAGCTGTACGAGTCCTACAGGCAGGCTAGAAAGAAATCAGAGGGTATTTGGATTGAAACACTCTTTCAAAATGCAGAAGACTAACGGACTGAATTGACTTTTTCCAGAAAAGGTCAGAAGAGTGAAAAAGCAGAGCACAAAAACCGGCAGATTTTTGTTGGGGTACATGCTTAAAAATTTCCAGAGGGATCCCTGAAGTCTGAGCACGCCTTGCGTATGTCAGCTTCCTTCCTCATAACCTTGTCACGGGCGGGCTTCCTCACACTGGCTCCCGGCAGTCTTAGGCCCAGGCATCGACGGGAGAGGAATCCCGAGAGACCACCGAGCATCTCGCATGGGGACTGGCCTTTCCTGAGGCCACAAGAGCGGGTCCCTGAGGTCCCCATCGTAAGTCGAGAGCACCTGCCGCAACTCGAGAAAATCCAGGAGGTTCTCCCCTCCAGGCGAGATGAGGCCCATTTCCGCTGAGGATCTCGAGGCTAATCACACCTAACCTTTGGAACTTCCTATGGGTCCTTCACACCCTTGCTGCAACTCAAGAAGTTCCCCCACATACCCGTCTCCACTCGAGAGGAAGCGCGAGAGTCCCGCGCACATCCAGAGGAGCCCCGTTTTTCGCCTCTTGCTCGAGAGGAGGGATCCTTTACCTGCGTGGTCGGGAAAGAATTACCGGCGTTCCCTTCGCATCTCAAGAGGAGGCACTCTCCACAGGAAAGGCGAGAGGAACTCCAGGGTCATGCCACCATTCCCAGAGTCCCCCAAATATCTCAGTCCATTCCAGGGAAACCTGTTTTCCGTGCACTGCCTCGACTTTCAAGCTGAGGATCGATTCACACCACGGTGGCACGTTGGACAGCCCTGTGGGAAAGCCTCGTGGGAAAGCCTCGTGTGAAAGCCTCATGGGAAAGCCTCGAGGGAAAGCCACAGAAACCTTGATCCACGCGAAGGGAAGTGCGACACTGCTGCTACAGCTGGGGAGGAAAGCGCACGTGCATGGCCCCACTCGAGACGAGAACTGACTCCCCTGGGGAGACTCCAGAAGTACCCCAAGATCAATGTCAGCACTGGAGAAGAATCCTCAGGTTCCGGAACCGACACCACACAAGATCTTAGGTCCCGGCATCGACGGGAGAGGAATCCCTGAGAGGCCCATGAGCAACTCGCATGGGGACTGGCCTTTCGTGAGGCCACAAGAGCGGGTCCCTGATATCCCCGTCATAAGTCCAGAGCACCTGCCAGAACTTGAGAAACTCCAGGAGGTTCTCCCTTCCAGGCGAGATGAGGCCCATTTCCGCTGAGGTGTCTCAAGGCTAATCACACCTAACCTCTGGAACTTACAAAGGGTCCTTCACACCCTTCCTGCAACTCAAGAAGTTCCCGGACATACCCGTCTCCACTCGAGAGGAAGCACGAGCGTCCCGCCCACATCCAGAGGAGCCCCGTTACCGCCTCTTGGCTCGAGAGGAGGGATCCTTTCCCTGCAGGGTAGGGAAAGAATTCCTGGCGTTCCCGTGGCATCTCAAGAGGCAGCGCTCTCCACATGAAAGGCGAGAGGGAATCAAGGGTCGTGCCACCATTCCCAGAGTCCCCCAGATGTCTCAGTCCATTCCAGGGAAACCTGTTTTCCCTGCACTGCCTGGACTTTCAAACCGAGGATCGACTCACACCACGGTGGCACGTGGGACAGCCATGTGGGAAAGCCTCGTGGGAAAGCCTCGTGGGAAAGCCTCGAGGGAAAGTCTCGAGGGAAAGCCACAGATCCCTTGATCCACGTGAAGGGAAGCGTGACAGTGCTGCTACAGCTCGTGAGGAAAGCGCACATGCATGCCCCCTCTCGAGACGAGGGACTGACTCCCCTGGGGAGACTCCAGAAGTACCCCAAGATACATGTCAGCACTGGGAGAGGAATCCTCAGGTTCAGGCACCGACTCCACACAAGGTCTTAGGCCCAGGCTTCGACTGGAGAGAAATCCCGAGAGGCCCCCGAGCAACTCGCATGGGGACTGGCCTTTCCTGAGGCCACCAGAGCGGGTCCCTGAGGTCCCCATCGTAAGTCGAGAGCACCTGCCGCAACTCGAGAAAATCCAGGAGGTTCTCCCCTCCAGGCGAGATGAGGCCCATTTCTGCTGAGGCGTCTGGAGGCTAATCACACCTAACCTCTGGAACTTCCAAAGGGTCCTTCGCACCATATCTGCAACTCAAGAAGTTCGCCAACATACCCGTCTCCACTCGAGAGAAAGCACGAGAGTCCCGTCCACATACAGAGGAGACCCGTTTCCGCCTCATAGCTCGAGAGGAGGATCCTTTCCCTCTGTGGTCGGGAAAGAATTCCCGGCGTTCCAGTCGCATCTCAAGAGGAGGCGCTCTCCACAGGAAAAGGCGAGAGGATCTCCAGGGTGGTGCCACCATTCCCAGAGTCCCCCAGATGTCTCATCCATTCCAGGGAAACCTGTTTTGCATGCACTGCCTCGAATTTCAAGCCGAGTATCGACTCACACCACGGTGGCACGTGGGAAAGCCCTGTGGGAAAGTTTCGTGGGAAAGCCTCGAGGGAAAGCCTCGAGGGAAAGCCACAGATCCCTTGATCTACGCGAAGTGTAGAGTGACACTGCTGCTACAGCTCGGGAGGAAAGCGCACGTCCATTCCCCCACTCGGGACGAGGACACACTCCCCTGGGGAGACTCCAGAAGTACCCCAACATCCATGTCAGCACTGGAGAGGAATCCTCAGATTCCGGCACCGACTCCCCACAAGGTCTTAGGCCCCGGAATCGACGGGAGAGAAATCCCGAAAGGCTCCCGGGCAACTCGCATGAGGACTGGCCTTTCCTGAGGCCTCCAGAGGGGTCCCTGTGGTCCCCGTCGTAACTGGAGAGCACCTGCCGCAAGTCGACAAAATCCAGGAGGTTGTCCCCTCCAGGTGAGATGAGGCCCAGTTCCGCTGATGCGACTCGAAGCAAATCACACCTAACCTCTGGAACTTCCAAAGGGTCCTTCACAGCCTTGCTGCAACTCAAGAAGTTCCCCGACATACCCGTCTCCACTCAAGGGGAAGCACGAGAGTCCCGCCCACATCCAGAGGAGCCCCGTTTCCGCCTCCAAGCTCGAGAGGAGGTATCATTTCATTTCGTGGTCGGCAAAGAATTCCCGGCGTTCCCGTCGCATCTCAAGAGGAGGCGCTCTCCACAGGAAAGGCGAGAGGAACTCCAGGGTCGTGCCACCATTCCCAGAGTCCCCAAGATGTCTCAGTCCATTCCAGGGAAACCTGTTTTTCCTGCACTGCCTTCACTTTCAAGCCGAGGATCGACATCGACACACACCAAGGTGGCACGTGGGACAGCCCTTTGGGAAAACCTCGAGGGAAAGGCACAGATCCCTTGATCCACGCGAAGGGAAGCGTGACACTGCTGCTACAGCACGGGAGGAAAGCGCACGTGCATGCCCCCACTCGAGACGAGGACTGACTCACCTGGGGAGACTTCAGAAGTACCCCATGTTCCATGTCTGCACTGGAGAGGAATCCTCAGTTTCCGGCAACGACTCCACACAAGGTCTTAGGCCCCGCATCGACGGGAGAGGAATCCCCAGAGGCACCCGAGCAACTCGCATGGGGACTGGCCTTTCCTGAGGCCACCAGAGCGGGTCCCTGAGGTCCCTGTCGTAAGCCGAGAGCACCTGCCGCAACTCGAGAAAATCCAGGAGGTTCTCCCTCCAGGCGAGATGAGGCCCATTTCCGCTGAGGCGTCTCGAGGCTATTCACACCTAAACTCTGGAATTTCCAAAGGGTCCTTCACACCCTTGCTGCAACTCAAGAAGTTCCCCGACATACCCGTCTCCACTCGAGAGGAAGCACGAGAGTTCCACCCACATCCAGAGGAGCCCCGTTTCCCCCTCCGAGCTCAAGAGGAGGGATTCTTTCCCTGCGTGGTTGGGAAAGAATTCCCGGCGTTCCCGTCGCATCTCAAGAGGAGGCGCTTTCCACAGGAAAGGCGAGAGGAACTCTAGGGTCGTGCCACATTCCCAGAGTCTCCCGGATGTCTCCGTCCATTCCAGGGAAACCTGTTTTCCCTGCACTGCCTCGACTTTCAAGGCGAGGATCGACTCACACCACGGTGGCACCTGGGACAGCCCTGTGGTAAAGCCTCGAGGAAAGCCACAGATCCTTGATCCACGCGAAGGGAAGCGCGACACTGCTGCTACAGCTCGGGAAGGAAAGCGCACGTGCATGCCCCCACTCGAGACGTGGCCTAACTCTCCTTGGGGGACTCCAGAACCCCAAGATCCATGTCAGCACTGGAGAGGAATCCTCAGGTTCCCTCACTGATTCCACAAAGGTCTTAGGCCCCAGCATCGACGGGAGAGGAATCCCGAGTGGCCCCGAACAACTCGCATGGGGACTGGCCTTTCCTGAGGCCACCAGAGCGGATCCCTGAGGTCCCGTCGTAAGACGAGAGCTCCTGCCGCAACTCGAAAAAATCCAGGAGGTTCTCCCCTGCAGGCGAGATGAGGCCCATTTCCGCTGAGGCGTCTAGAGGCTAATCAACCTGGACTGTGGAACTTCCAAAGGGTCCTTCACACCCTTGCTGCAACTCAAGAAGTTGCCCGACGTACCCGTCTTCACTCGAGAGGGAGCACGAGAGTCCCGCCCACATCCAGAGGAGCCCCGTTTCCGTCTCCTTGCTCGAGAGGAGGGATCCTTTCCCTGCGTGGTCGGGAAAGAATTCCCGGCGTTCCCGTCGCATCTCAAGAGGAGGCGCTCTCCACAGGAAAGGCGAGAGGAACTCCAGGGTCGTGCCACCGTTCCCTGAGTACCCAGATGTCTCAGTCCATTCCAGGGAAACCTGTTTTCCCTGCACTGCTTCGACTTTCAAGGCGAGGATCAACTCACACCACGGTGGCACGTGGGACAGCCCTGTGGGGAAGCCTCGTGGAAAAGCCTTGTGGGAAAGCCTCGAGGGAAAGCTACAGATCCCTTGATCCACGCGAAGGGAAGCTTGACACTGCTACTACAGCTCGGGAGGAAAGCGCACGTGCATCGACCCACTCGAGACGAGGACTGACTCACTGGGGAGACTCCAGAAGTACCCCAAGATCCATGTCAGCACTGGAGAAGAATCCTCAGGTTCTGGCACCGACTCAACACAATGTCCTAGGCCCGGCATCGACGGGAGAGGAATCCCGAGAGGCCCCGAGCAACTCGCATGGGACTGGCCTTTCCTGAGGCCACCAGAGCGGGCCCCTGAGGTCCCATCGTAAGATGAGAGCACCTGCCGCAACTCGAGAAAATCCAGGAGGTTCTCCCCTCCAGGCGAGATGAGGCCCATTTCTGCTGAGGCAAATAGGGGTAATCAACACTAAACTCTGAAACTTCCAAAGGGTCCTTCACACCCTTGCTGCAACTCAAGAAGTTCCCCGACATACCCGTCTCCACTCAAGAGGAACACGAGAGTCCCGCGCACTTCCAGAGTGGCCCCGTTTCCGCCCTGCTAGCTCGAGAGGAGGGATCCTTTCCCTGTGTGGTCGGGAAAGAATTCCTAGGCGTTCCCGTCGCATCTCAAGAGGAGGCGCTCTCCAGAGGAAGGCGAGAGGAACTCCAGGATCAGGCCCCATTCCCAGAGTCCCCCAGAATTCTCAGTTTATTCCAGGGAAACCTGTTTTTCCCTGCACTGCTTCGACTTTCAAGCCGAGGATCAACTCACACCACGGTGGCACGTGGGACAGCCCTTTGGGGAAGACTCGTGGGAAAGCCTTGTGGGAAAGCCTTGAGGAAAGCCACAGATCCCTTGATCCACGCGAAGGGAAGCTTGACACTGCTAATACAGCTCGGGAGGAAAAGCGCACGTGCATCGCCCCACTCGAGACGAGGACTGACTCCACTGGGGAGACTCCAGAAGTACCCCAAGATCCATGTCAGCCCTGGAGAGGAATCCTCAGGTTCCGGCACCGACTCCACACAAGGTCTTAGGCCCCTGGCATCAGGGAGAGGAATCCCGAGAGGCCCCCGAGCAACTCGTATGTGGACTGCCTTTCCTGATGCCACCAGAGCGGGTTCCTGATGTCCCCGTCGTAAGTTAAGAGCACCTGCCGCAACTCGAGAAAATCCAGGAGGTTCTCCCTTCCAGGCGAGATGAGGCCATTTCCGCTGAGGCGTCTCGAGGCTAATCACACCCAACTCTGGAACTTCCAAAGGGTCCTTCACACCTTTGCTAAAACTAAAGAAGTTCGCAGACATAACCGTCTCCACTCGAAAGGAAGCACGAGAGTCCCGCCCACTTAGAGAGACCCCGTTTCCGCCACCTAGCTCGAGAGGAGGGATCCTTTCCCCTGCATGGTCGGGAAAGAATTCCGGCGTTCCCGTCACATCTCAAGAGGAGGCGGTCTCCACAGGAAAGGCGAGAGGAACTCCAGGGTCGTGCCACCATTCCCAGAGTCCCCCAGATGTCTCAGTCCATTCCAGGGAAACCTGTTTTCCCTGCACTGCTTCGACTTTCAAGCGAGGATCCATCACACCACGGTGGCACGTGGGACAGCCCTTTGGGAAAGCCTCGAGGGAAAGCCACAGATCCCTTGATCCACGCGAAGGGAATCTGACAGTGCTGCTACAGCTCGGGAGGAAAGCGCACGTGCATGCCCCCACTCGAGACGAGGACTGACTCCACTGGGGAGACTCCAGAAGTACCCCAAGATCCATGTCAGCACTGGAGAGCGAATCCTCAGGTTTCGGCACCGACTCCACAAAGGTCTTAGCCCCGGCATCGTCGGGAGGAATCCCGAGAGGCTCCCTGAGCAACTCGCATGGGGACTGGCCTTTCCTGAGGCCACCAGAGCGGGTCCCTGAGTCCCCGTC
>NW_017200699.1:0-6926 GCF_001704415.2 Capra hircus
CTTTGAACCTAGGAAAGAAAACAAACAGTCTCAAAGGCCCTGCTGAATCATCTATCAGCAAGGAATGTCTTTGCAAGGATCGCAAAGTGAAGGGAAAATACACCGACCTGCCTCTGCAACTTCGGTCCTCTGAGCAGATCTGGAGGTCTCCCTTTGTATAAGCTAACCTGTTCCTTCCAAATAGAGGTTTGCAACACAAAACAAGTGGCCGCCTATTCTTCCCCGAAGGAGGCTCTCTTTCCCCACATCCTGCGAACTCCCTTTCCCAGCCTCCTGGAAAAAGCGCTTCTTGCAGTTCCTTTCAGAAAATCCTATGGACGGAGAGAAGCCTGGTAGGCTGCAGTCCGTGGGTCGCTGAGGGTCGGACACGACTGAGCGACTGCACTTTCATTTTCACTTTCATGCATTGGAGAAGGCCAATGGCAACCCACTTACTGTTCTTGCCTGGAGAATCCCAGGGACGGGGGAGCCTAGTGGGCTACCGTCTATGGCGTCGCACAGAGTTGAACACGACTGAAGCAACTTAACAGCAGCAGCAGCAGCAGTTCCTTTCTTAGGGGCAGTTATCCCTGAGATTGGGACCTGGAAAGGCAGAGCCACCTCCACACACACGTCTTTTTTGTCCCCTTTCCTCTGGAGGAGAGCTCTAGTGAGCCTAGGTCTGTCAGGAAAATTCTTGGCTTTGACGGGATCACACCCGGTGTGTGAACCTGCATACCCGACCTAGGGGCCACAGGGCACCTGTTTTGCTCGAGTGGGTCCTGGAGGGGTGCAGCATAGCAAGAGCTTAAAAATCCATCCAATTTGTCTTTTTTTTTACCTCGGAGAGAACGATTTGCTCCACCTCCACCTTTGCAGTGTGGAGGGAAGAGGGCACCACCCTCTCCCAAAGGGGACATAGGGCCTACCAGGAGAGAAAGGCCCCTTGAGGAGCTGAGCCCAGGTAGGCAGCCAGTGATGTCAAGCACACTCGCCGCTGCTTGCTTCTTCATGGGCACTCCTCCACGATCTGCTAGGAATGTCTTTGCAAGGATCTCAAAGGGAAGGGAAGATACATGGCCCTGTCTCTGGAACTTCAGTCCTCTGAGCAGATCTGGAGGTCTTGAGTTGTATAAGCAAACCTGTTCCTTCCAAATAGAGGCTTGCAAACACACCCCCGGTGGTTGCCTCTTCTTCCCCGAAGAAGTCTTTCTTTCCCCTGCGAACTCCCTGTCCAACTCCAAGAATAGCGCTTCTTGCCATTCCTTTCTTAGAGGCAGTTATCCCTGAGCCTGGGCCGTAGGGAGTAGCCCCACACTCACAGGGAAAGGCAAAGACTCCTCCATACATCTCCTCTATCCCCTTTGCTCCGGAGGGAGCTCTAGTGAGCCTAGGTCTTTCAGGAAAATTCTTGGCTTGGACAGGATCTCACCCTGTTTGTGAACCTGCATACCCAACCAGGGGCCACAGAGCACCTGTTTCAGTAAAGTGGGCCCTGAAAGGGTGCAGCCTAGCAAGAGCTTGAAAATCCATTCAATTGCTGTTTTTGTACCTCTGACAGAGCGAGCTTGGCTCCACCCTTTGGCAGTGAGGAGAAAAGAGGCATGACACCCTCCCCAAGGGGACATGGGGCCTACTTCGAGAGGAAGCTGCAACTCGAGAAAATCCAGGAGGTTCTCCCCTCCAGGCGAGATGAGGCCCATTTCCGCTGAGGCGTCTCGAGGCTAATCACAACTAACCTCTGCAACTTCGAAAGGGTCCTTCACACCCTTGCTGCAAGTCAAGAAGTTCTCCGACATAGCCATCTCCACTCGAGAGGAAGGACGAGGGTCCCACCCACATCCAGCGGAGCCCCCGTTTCCGCCTCGTAGCTCGAGAAGAGGGATCCTTTCCCTTCGTCGTCGGGAAAGAATTCCCGGGCTTCCCGTCGCATCTCAAGAGGAGGCACTCTCCACAGGAAAGGCGAGAGGAACTCCAGGGCCTTGCCAGCATTCCAAGAGTCCCCCAGATGTCTCCGTCCATTCCAGAAGAACCTGCTTTCCCTTCACTGCCTCGACGTTCACGCCGAGGATAGACTCACACCACCGTGACATGTGGGACAGCCTGTTCGAAAGCCTCGTGGGAAAGCCTCGATGCAAAGCGACTGATCCCTTGAACCACATGTCGGCAAGCGTGACACTGCTGCTACAGCTTGTGAGGAAATCGCAGGTGTATGCCCCCACACGAGATGAGGACTGACTCCCATGGTGAGACTCCAGAAGTATGGAAAGATTCATGTCAGCACTGGAGAGGCATCCTCAGGGTCTGGCCCCGACTCCACACAAGGTCTTAGGCACCGGCATCGATGGGAGAGGAATCCCTATAGGCCCCATGGTAACTCGCATGGGGACTGGCCTTTCCTGAGGCCACCAGAGCGATCCCTGAGGTCCCCGTCGTAACTCGAGAGCACCTACCACAACTCGTAAAATCCAGGAGGTTCTCCCCTCCAGGCGAGATGAGGCCCATTTCCGCTGAGGTGTCTCGAGGCTAATCACACCTAACCTGTGGAACTTCCAAAGGGTCCTTCACACCCTTGCTGCAACTCAAGAAGTTCCCCGACAAACCCGTCTTCACTCGAGAGGAAGCACGGGGGTCCCGCCCACATCCAGAGGAGCCCCATTTCCGCCTCGTAGGTCGAAATGAGGGATCCTTTCACTGCTTCATCGGGAAAGGATTCCCGCCGTTCCCGCCGCATCTCAAGAGGAGGCGCTCTCAACAGGAAAAGCGAGAGAAACCCCAGTGTCGTGCCACAATTCCAAGGGACCCCCAGATGTCACTCCATTCCAGAGGAACTTGCTTTCCCTGCACTGACTCTACTTTCACGCCGAGGATCCACTCACTACACCATGGAACGTGGTCAGCCCTGTGGGAAAGCCTCGTTGGAAAGCCTCGAGGGAAAGCCACAGATCCCTTGATCCACGCGACGGGAAGTGTGACACTGCTGCTACAGTTCCTGAGGAGAGCTCACGTGCATGCCCCCACATGAGATGAGCACAGACTCCCCAGGGGAAACTCCAGAAGTAAGCCAAGATCCATGTCAGCACTGAAGAGGAATCCTCCGGTTCCAGCCCCGACTCCACAAAAGGTCTTAGGCCCCGACATCGACCGGAGAGGAATCCCGAAAGGCGCCCTTGCAACTCCCATGGGCACTGGCCTTTCCTGAGGCCACCAGAGCGGGTCCCTGAGGTCCCTGTCGTAACTCGAGAGACCCTGCCCAACTCTGGAAAATCCAGGAGGTTCTCCCCTCCAGGCGAGATAAGGCCCATTTCCTCTGAGGCATCTGGAGGCTCATCACACCTAAATTCTGGAAATTCAAAAGGGTCCTTGCTGCAACTCAAGAAGTTCCCCGACATACCCGTCGCCACTCGAGAGGAAGCACGAGGGGTCCCGCCCACATCCAGAGGAGACGCCGTTTTGGTATCGAAGCTCGAGATGAGGGATCCTTTCCCTGCTTGGTCAGGAAATAATACACGCCATTCCGCTCGCATTTCAAGGGGAAGCGCTCTCCACAGGAAAGGCGAGAGGAACTCCAGGGTCGAGCCCCATTCACAGAGTCACCCAGATGTCTCAGTCCATTCCAGAGGAAACTGTTTTCCCTGCACTGCCTCGAATTTCACGGCGAGGATCGACTCAAACCACGGTGGCACGTGGGATAGCCCTATGGGAAAGCCTCGTGGGAAATCCTCTTGGGAAAGCCTCGAGGGAAAGCCACAGATCCATTGATCCACGCGAAGGGAAGCATGACACTGCTGCTACATCTCGGGAGGAAAGCACACGTGCATGTCCCCACTCGAGACAAGGACTGACTCCCCTGGGGAGACTCCAGAAGTACCCCAAGATCCATGTCAGCACTGGAGAGAAATCCTCAGGTTCTGGCACCATCTCAACACAAGGTCTTAGGACTCGGCATCGACGGAGAGAACCCCGAGTGGCCCCGAGCAATTCGCATGGGGACTGGTCTTTCCTGAGGCCACCAGAGCAGGTCCCTGAGGTCCCGGTCGTAAGTTGTGAGCACCTGCCTCAACTGGAGAAAATCCAGTTTGTTCTTCCCTCCAGGCGAGATGAGGCCCATTTCCGCTGAGCCATATCCAGGCTAATCACACCTAACCTGTGGAACTTCCAAAGGGTCCTTCACACCCTTGCTGCAACTCAAGAAGCTCCCCGACATACCCGTCTCCAGTGGAGAGGAAGCACGAGAGTCCCGCCCACATACAGAGGAGCCCCGATTCCGCCTCCTAGTTCGAGAGGAGGGATCCTTACCTGCGTGGTCGGGAAAGAATTCCCGGCGTTCCCATCGCATCTCAAGAGGAGGCGCTCTCCACAGAAAAGGCGAGAGGAACTCCAGGGTCGTGGCAACATTCCCAGAGTTCCCCAGATGTCTCATTCCATTCCAGGGAAACCTGTTTTCCCTGCACTGCCTCGACTTTCAAGCCGAGGATCGACTCACACCACGGTGGCACGTGGCACAGCCCTGGGAAGGCCTCGTGGAAAGCCTCGTGGGAAAGCCTCGAGGGAAAGACACAGATCCCTTGATCCACGCGAAGGGAAGCGTGACACTGCTGCTTCAGCTCGGGAGGAAATCGCACGTGCATGCCCCCACTCGAGACGAGGACTGCCTCCACTAGGGAGACTCCATTAGTACCCCAAGATCCATGTCAGCACTGGAGAGGAATCCTCAGGTTCCAGCACTGACTCCACACAAGGTCTTAGGCCCGGCATCGACGGGAGAGGAATCCCGAGAGGCCCACGAGCAACACGCATGGGACTGGCCTTTCCTGAGGCCACAAGAGCGGGTCCCTGAGGTCCCCGTCATAAGTCGAGAGAACCTGCCACAACTCGAGAAAATCCAGGAGGTTCTTCCCTCCAGACGAGATGAGCCCCATTTCCGCAGAGGCGACTCGAGGCTAATCACACCTAACCTCTGGACCTTCCAAAGGGCCCTTCACACCCTTGCTGCAACTCAAGAAGTTCCCTGCCATACCCGTCTCCACTCGAGAGGAAGCACGAGAGTCCCGCCCACATCCAGAGGAGCCCTTATTCTGCCTCCTAGCTCGACAGGAGGGATCCTTTCCTGCGTGTTCAGAAAAGAATTCTCAGCGTTCCCGTCACATATCAAGAGGGGGCGCTCTCCACAGGAAAGGCGAGAGGAACTCCAGGGTCGTGTCACCATTCCCAGAGTCCCCCAGATGTCTCAGTCCATTCCAGGGAAGCCTGTTTCCCCGGCACTGCCTCGACTTTCAAACCGAGGATCGACTGACACCGGGTGGCACGTGGGACATCACTGGGGAAAGCCTCGTTGGAAAGCCTGGTGGGAAAGCGTCGTGGGAAAGACTCATGGGAAAGCCTCGAGGGAAAGCCACAGATCCTATGATCCACGGGAAGGGAAGCGGGACACTGCTGCTACAGCTCGGGAGGAAAGGGCACGTGCATACCCCGACTGGAGATGAGGACTCACTCCCCTGGGGAGACTTCAGAAGTACCCCAAGAGCGATGTCAGCACTGCAGAGGAATTCTCAGTTTCCGACACCGACTCCACACAAGGTCTTAGGGCCCGGCATCGATGGAGAGGAATCCCGAGCGGCCCCGAGCAACTCGCATGGGGACTGGCCTTTCCACCAGAGCGGGTCCCTGAGGTCCCTGTTGTAAGTCGAGCGCACCTGCTGCAACTCGAGAAAATCCAGGAGGTTCTGCCCTCCAGGCGAGAAGAGGCCCATTTCGCTGAGGCGTCTCGAGGCTAATCACACCTAATCTCTGGAACTTCCAAAGGGTCCTTCACACCCTTGCTACAACTCAAGAATTTCCATGACATACCCGTCTCCACTCGAGAGGAAGCACAAGAGCTCCGCTCACATCCAGAGGAGCCCCGTGTCCGCCTCGTAGCTCGAGAGGAGGGATCCTTTCCCTGTGTCGTTGGTAATGAATTCCCGGCGTTCCCGTCGCATCTCAAGATGAGGCGCTCTCCACAGGAAAGGCGAGAGGAACTCAAGGGTCGTGCCACCATTCGCAGAGTCCCCCAGATGTCTCAGTCCATTCCAGGAAAACCTGTTTTCCCTGCACTGCCTTGACTTTCTAGCCGAGGATCGACTCACACCACGGTGGCACGTGGGACAGCCCTGTGGGAAAGCCTCGTGGGAAAGCCCGTGGGAAAGCTCGTGGGAAAGTCTCTAGGGAAAGCCACAGATCCCTTGATCACGCGAAGGGAAGCGTGACACTGCTGCTACAGCTCTGGAGGAAATCGCACGTGCATGCCCCACTCGAGACTACGACTGACTCCCCTGGGGAGACTCCAGAAGTACCCCAAGATCCATGTCAGCACTGGAGAGGAATCCTCAAGTTCCGGCACCGAATTCACACAAGGTCGTATGCCCCAGCATCGACGGGAGAGGAATCCCGAGAGGCCCCTGAGCAACGCGCATGTGGACTGGCCTTTACTGAGTCCACCAGAGCGGGTCCCTGAGGTCCCCGTCATAAGTCGAGAGCACCTGCCGCAACTCGAGAAAATCCAGGAGGTTCTCCCCTCCAGGCAAGATGAGGCCCATTTCCGCTGAGGCGTCTTGAGGCTAATCACACCTAACCTCTGGAACTTCCAAAGGGTCCTTCACACCCTTGCTGCAACTCAAGAAGTTCTCCGACATACCCGTCTGCACTCGAGAGGAAGCACGAGAGTCCCACCCACATCCAGAGGAGCCCATTTCCTCTTAGCTCCAGAGGTGGATCCTTTCCGTGCGTTGTCTGGAAAGAATTCACCGAGTTCCCGTCGCAATTCAAGAGGAGGCGCTCTCCACAGGAAAGGCGAGAGGAACTCCAGTGTCGTGCCACCATTCGCAGAGTCCCCCAGATGTCTCAGTCCATTCCAGGGAAACCTGGTTTCCCTGCACTGCCTCGACTTTCTAGCGAGGATCGACTCA
>NW_017200700.1:0-6926 GCF_001704415.2 Capra hircus
ATGGTTGCAAAGTGTCAGACATGACTGAGTGACTAAGAGCACACGCTGCACAATAATTTATTCAGTCCTTCCTAGCAAGAAGGCTATTTCTTGTCTGCCAATATTTTTTCCATCAAAGTATTTTATTTTTTTTCTTAAGAAAGTAAGCAATCTCCATAAAATCGTTATTACAAATATCCAGTTTTACTTTCTCGATTCTACAAGTAAAAACGTTAACGACTAGTATGCTCCTTGGGCGCAGAGGACAAACCTTCAGAATAATCACTTTTTCAAAAGTGGGCATTATCTGCGTTTTCTTGAATCTTCAATTGTCAGTTTACCAAAGTATTTCAATTTACTTTTACAAAAAGCTTATTCTTGTCTAGACACAGGTTTTGGTTTTTAAATCATATTAAAGCATAAGTCTTTTTCTTATGATATTCATCGCTGATTTTCATGGTTCTATCATGGCCGCAGATAAGCCCATTCATTTTGTGGGCAAAAATATAATTTTCTAGAAAACACTAACACATGCATTTGATTATATCTTTGTGACAGTGATCTAAAGCTTTCAGGGGAACAAAAGGTCGCATGAAAAGAAGAGAAAATGCCCAGTGAAAAGAGCCGGGCTGAACATAGACTTTAAATCGTGGCAATTGTTATCTGATGGCCAGATTTCGCTCCCAGCAGTGGGGCCAATGTGCAGACATATCAGAAAAATCCTCAGCCTCCTCAGTGTTAACTCAGCAGTCAAAAACTAGATGAAGTGGGAAGTGTTTGGATTTAAACACACAGGGAAGCAAAACATAGTCTTATGCTAGCCTTTATAAAACATTTAAAAGAGGTTTTTTAAGAGTGTTAACTTAAAAGGCAGACAGAGGGAGCAGAGAATAAGAGCTGAGGAGCAAGATAAGGAAATTACGTGGAGTGTGGAGAGAGGCTCCGCTGACTGAGAGAGGAAGAATGAGGCTTGTAATATCTATGAGTGCTGTGGTGGGCACGCTCAGAGTTGCTTTCAGTGTGTGTCCTAATCATGGGGTTTCCTGCCAGGGCAAGAATGCTAGAGTGGGTTTCTAAGCTCTCGCTCCAGGGGATCTTCCGGACACAAGAATCAAAGGCCTGCGCTGCTCTAAGTCTCCTGCATTGGCAGCTGGGTTCTTTACTACTAGGGCGCAGCTGGGAAGAAATCCATTTTAAGTAATATTTATATCCAGTTCAGTTTCAGTTCAGGTCACGTCAGTTGTGTCCGACTCTTTGTGACCCCACGAATCGCAGCATGCCAGGCCTCCCTGCCATCACCAACTCCCGGAGTTCAATCAGACTCGTGTCCATCGAGTCAATGATGCCATCCAGCCATCTCATCCTCTGTTGTCCCCTTTTCCTCCTGCCCCCAATCCCCTGAGCACCAAAGACTTTTCCAATGACTCAACTCTTCGCATGAGGTGGCCAAAGTACTTGGAGTTTCAGCTTCAGCATCATTCTTTCCAAGGAAATCCCAGGGTTGATCTCCTTCAGAATGGACTGGTTGGATCTCCTTGCAGTCCAAGGGACTCTCAAGGAGTCTTCTCCAACACCACAGTTCAAAAGCAATCAATTCTTTCAGCGCTCAGCCTTCTTCACAGTCCAACATTCCACATCCATACATGACCACAGGAAAAACCATAGCCTTGACAAGACGGACCTTAGTCAGGCAAAGTAATGATCTCTGCTTTTGAATATGCTATCTAGGTTGGTCATAACTTTTCTTCCAAGGAGTAAGCGTTTTTTAATTTCATGGCTGCAGTCACCATCTGCAGTGATTTTCGAGCCCAGAAAAATAAAGTCTGACACTGTTTCCACTGTTTCTCCATCTATTTCCCATGGAGTGATGGACCGGATGCCATGATCTTTTTTTCTGAATGTTGAGCTTTAAGCCAATGTTTTCACTCTCCTCTTTTACTTTCATCAGAGGCTTTTTAGTTCCTCTTCACTTTCTGCCATAAGGGTGGTGTCATCTGCATATCTGAGGTTATTGATATTTCTCCCGCAATCTTGATTCCAGCCTTGTATTTCTTCCAGTCCAGCGATTTCTCATGATGTACTCTGCATAGAAGTTAAATAAGCAGGGTGACAATATACAGCCTTGACGGTACTCCTTTTCCTATTTGGAACCAGTCTGTTGTTCCATGTCCAGTTCTAACTGTTGCTTCCTGGCCTGCATACAGATTTCTCAAGAGGCAGGTCAGGTGGTCTGGTATTCCCATCTCTTTCAGAATTTTCCACAGTATATTGTGATCCACACAGTCAAAGGCTTTGGCATAGTCAAGAAAGCAGAAATAGATGTTTTTCTGGAACTCTCTTGCTTTTTCTATGATCCAGCCGGATGTTGGCATTTTGATCTCTGGTTCCTCTGCCTTTTCTAAAACCAACTTGAACATCAGGAAGCTTCACGGTTCACGTATTGCTGAAGCCTGGCTTGGAGAATTTTGAGCATTACTTTACTAGCATGGTGAGATGAGTGCAATTGTGCGGTAGTTTGAGCATTCTTTGGCATTGCCTTTCTTTGGGATTGGAATGAAAACTGACCTTTTCCAGTCCTGTGGCCACTGCTGAGTTTTCCAAATTTGGCTGGCATATTGAGTGCAGCACTTTCACAGCATCAACCTTCAGGATTTGAAATAGCTCAACTGGAATTCCATCACCTCCACTAGCTTTTGTTCGATAGTGATGCTTTCTAAGGCCCACTTGACTTCACATTCCAAGATGTCTGGCTTCTAGATGAGTGATCACACCATCGTGATTATCCAGGTCATGAAGATCCTTTTTGTACAGTTCTTCTGTGGTATTCTTGCCACCGCTTCTTAATATCTTCTGCTTCTGGTTAGGTCCATACCATTTCTGTCCTTTATCGAGCCCATCTTTGCATGAAATGTTCCCTTGGTATCTCTCAATTTTCTTGAAGAGATCTCTAGTCTTTCCCATTCTGTTGTTTTCCTCTATTTCTTTGCACTGATCACTGAAGAAGGCTTTCCTTATCTCTTCTTGCTATTCTTTGGAACTCTGCATTCAGATGGCTTATATCTTTCCTTTTCTCCTTTGGCTTTTTGCTTCTCTTCTTTTCACAGCTCTTTGTAAGGCTTCCCCAGACAGTCATTTTGGCTTTTTTGCATTTCTTTTCTGTGGGGATGGTCTTGATCCCTGTCTCCTGTACAATGTCACGAACCTCATTCCATAGTTCATCAGGCACTCTATCTATCAGATCTAGGCCCTTAAATCTATTTCTCACTTCCACTGTATAATCATAAGGGATTTGATTTAGGTCATACCTGAATGGTCTAGTGGTTTTCCCTACTTTCTTCAATTTAAGTCTGAATTTGGTAATAAGGAGTTCATGATCTGAGCCACAGTCAGCTCCTGGTCTTGTTTTTGTTGAATATTAGATTTCGAGCTAATTCTTAGCTTCCACTTCAAATGGGATCTTTGACCAGAACTGGTTTAATGTCTTTTGTGCTGGTGCAAACAGAAAAGACAGACAATGCCTGACTTGAGAAGCTGAGACAACACAGGCAATTGAACCCTGTTCCATCAAGGTTGGAAATCTATATACAGTCAACAAAAACAAGACCAGGAGCTGACTGTGGCTCAGATCATGAACTCCTTATTACCAAATTCAGACTTAAATTGAAGAAAGTAGGAAAACCACTAGACCATTCAGGTATGACCTAAATCAAATCCCTTATGATTATACAGTGGAAGTGAGAAATAGATTTAAGGGCCTAGATCTGATAGATAGAGTGCCTGATGAACTATGGAATGAGGTTCATGACATTGTACAGAAGACAGGGATCAAGACCATCCCCCAGAAAAGAAATGCAAAAAGCAAAATGACTGTCTGGGGAAGCCTTACAAAGAGCTGTGAAAAGAAGAGAAGCAAAAAGCCAAGGAGAAAAGGAAAGATATAAGCATCTGAATGCAGAGTTCCAAAGAATAGCAAGAAGAGATAAGGAAGCCTTCTTCAGTGATCAGTGCAAAGAAATAGAGGAAAACAACAGAATGGGAAAGACTAGAGATCTCTTCAAGAAAATGAGAGATACCAAGGGAACATTTCATGCAAAGATGGGCTCGATAAAGGACAGAAATGGTATGGACCTAACAGAAGCAGAAGATATTAAGAAGCGGTGGCAAGAATCCACAGAAGAAACTGTACAAAAGGATCTTCATGACCTGGATAATCACGATGGTGTGATCACTCATACTAGAGCCAGACATCTTGGAATGTGAAGTCAAGTGGGCCTTAGAAAGCATCACTATGAACAAAGCTAGTGGAGGTGATGGAATTCCAGTTGAGCTATTTCAAATCCTGAAGGTTGATGCTGTGAAAAGTGCTGCAACTCAATATGCCAGCAAATTTGGAAACTCAGCAGTGGCCACAGGACTGGAAAAGGTCAGTTTTCATTCCAATCCCTAAGAAAGGCAATGCCAAAGAATGCTCAAACTACCGCACAATTGCACTCATCTCACATGCTAGTAAAGTAATGCTCAAAATTCTCCAAGCCAGGCTTCAGCAATACGTGAACCGTGAAGTTCCTGATGTTCAAGTTGGTTTTAGAAAAGGCAGAGGAACCAGAGATCAAAATGCCAACATCCGCTGGATCATAGAAAAGGCAAGAGAGTTCCAGAAAAACATCTATTTCTGCTTTCTTGACTATGCCAAAGCCTTTGACTGTGTGGATCACAATATACTGGTGGAAAATTCTGAAAGAGATGGGAATACCAGACCACCTGACCTGCCTCTTGAGAAATCTGTATGCAGGCCAGGAAGCAACAGTTAGAACTGGACATGGAACAACAGACTGGTTCCAAATAGAAAAGGAGTCCGTCAAGGCTGTATATTGTCACCCTGCTTATTTAACTTCTATGCAGAGTACATCATGAGAAATGCTGGACTGGAAGAAATACAAGGTGGAAATCAAGATTGCCGGGAGAAATATCAATAACCTCAGATATGCAGATGACACCACCCTTATGGCAGAAAGTGAAGAGGAACTAAAAAGGCCTCTTTGATGAAAGTAAAAGAGGAGAGTGAAAACATTGGCTTAAAGCTCAACATTCAGAAAACAAAGATCATGGCATCCGGTCCCATCACTCCATGGGAAAATAGATGGAGAAACAGTGGAAACAGTGTCAGACTTTATTTTTCTGGGCTCGAAAATCACTGCAGATGGTGACTGCAGCCATGAAATTAAAAAACGCTTACTCCTTGGAAAAAAAGTTATGACCAACCTAGATAGCATATTCAAAAGCAGAGATATTACTTTGCTGACTAAGGTCCCGTCTTGTCAAGGCTATGGTTTTTCCTGTGGTCATGTATGCGATGTGAATGTTGGACTGTGAAGAAGGTTGAGCGCTGAAGAATTGATTCTTTTGAACTGTGGTGTTGGAGAAGACTCCTGAGAGTCCCTTGGACTGCAAGGAGATCCAACCAGTCCATTCTGAAGGAGATCAGCCCTGGGATTTCTTGGAAAGAATGATGCTGAAGCTGAAACTCCAATACTTTGGCCACCTCATGCGAAGAGTTGACTCATTGGAAAAGACTTTGATGCTGGGGGGATTGGGGGCAGGAGGAAAAGGGGACAACAGAGGATGAGATGGCTGGATGGCATCATTGACTCGATGGACGTGAGTCTGATTGAACTCCGGGAGTTGGTGATGGACAGGGAGGCCTGGCATGCTGCGATTCGTGGGGTCACAAAGAGTCGGACACAACTGAGTGACTGAACTGAACTGAACTGAATATAAATATTACTTAAAATGGATTTCTTCCCAGGTGGCCCTAGTAGTAAAGAACGCAGCTGCCAATGCAGGAGACTTAAGAGAGGCTAGGTTATGATTCTTGTGTCCGAAGATTCTCCCTGGAGGAGAGGGGCCTAGAAACCGGCCACTGCTAGGCATTCTTGCATGGAGAACCCATGAGTAGAGACAGCAACCTGAAGGCAACTGAGCGTGGCCGCACCACACACTGCTAGCAATATTACAAGCGCTCATTGCTGCCTCTCTCAGTCAGGGAGCTCTTCTCCACACTCCCGTAATTTCTTATCTTGCTCGCTCAGCTCTTATTCTCTGTCCCTCTGTCCTGGCCTTTTAAGTTAACACTCTTAAAAACTTCTTTAAATGTTTACTAAAAGCTAGCATAAGACTATGTTTCTTCGCCTGGTGTTAAATGCAAACACTTCCACTCTCCATCCTAAGTTTTTGACTGCCTGAGTTTTAACAAGCTGGGAGGAGGTGATGGATTTTTCTGTGTCTGGCCAATTGGCACTGCTTGGGAAGAAATCTGGCAATCAGAAGCATTGCAGCAATTTAAAGTCTATGTCAGCCCGGCTCTTTCACTGGGCATTTTCCTCTTCTTTTCATGGATCTTTTGGTTTTTTTTTTTCGGCCCTGAAACTTGTAGATCACTGTCAGCAAAGAATAATCAAATGAAGTGTAGTGTTTCTAGAATTATATTATTGCACAAAATGGAATGGGTTATCTCGGCATGATTAGAAAGAAAATGCAGGACAGTGAATATCATAAGAAAAAGACTTATGGCTTTAATAATGATTTAAAAACCAAACTGTGTCTAGACAAGAATAAGCTTTTTGTAAAAGTAAATTGAAATACTTGGTAAACTGACAAAATTGAAGATCAAGAAAACGAGATAATGCACTTTGAAAAAAGTGATTATTCTGAGGGTTTTGTCCTGTGGCAAGGAGAATCCTAAGGTTAAGTTTTTACTGTAAGAATCAGAAAGAAAACTGGATAATTTGTAATAACGAATTTTATGGGAGATTGTATTTCTAAGGAAAAAAATAAAGTATTTGATTGGAAAATATTTGAGAGAAGAATAGCTCTTGCTAGGAAGTACTGATAATTATTGTGCAGCTGTGCTTAGTCACTCAAGTCATGTCTGATACACTTTTGCAACC
>NW_017200701.1:0-6925 GCF_001704415.2 Capra hircus
GGCTACAGTTCATGGTGTGGCAAAAGAGTCAGACATGACTGAGTGACTAACACTTTCATTTCTTTCAAGGAATGGTAGAGCCACCAGAAGCTGGGAGAGGCTAACACCGTGATTTGAGTTCAACGATATTGATTCATATGTGGGCTGAGAAACAGTGAAAAATACATTTCTGTTGTTCTAAGCCTCCAATTTTACAGTAAATTCAAATAATAGCCATGGGAAAAATATTCCAGGTGATTTTTTTTATAATCCAGGTTTCACAATATATAATATCATTTAAATATCTTCGGCATTATTAGCACCATGCTAAATCTTTTACACAAAGAGTCTCCAATTCTTCTCTTTTTCCAGAAATCATACTGCTCTTTCCCTGCTCTCTGCTCTAGCCATACTTCATGTCTTAACACAAGAGTATTTAAGAGTGGGCTGTGGTTGTCCTGATTGGAATGCTTCTACTCAGACATCCTAACAATGAACTCTCTTCAGTTCAGTCGCTCAGTCGTGTCCGACTCTTTTTGCGACGCCATGAATCACAGCACAGGCCTCCCTGGTCCATCACCATCTCCCGGAGTTAACTCAGACTCACGTCCATCGAGTCAGTGATGCCATCAGCCATCTCATCCTCGGTCTTCCCCTTCTTCCTCCTGCCCCCAATCCCTCCCAGCATCAGAATCTTTTCCAATGAGTCAACTCTTCGCATGAGGTGGCCAAAGTACTGGAGTTTCAGCTTTAGCATCAATTCCTTCCAAAGAAATCCCAGGGCTGATCTCCTTCAGAATGGACTGCTTGGATCTCCTTGCTGTCCAAGGGACTCTCAAGTATTCTTCCAACACCACAGTTCAAAAGCATCAATTCTTCGGCACTCAGCCTTTCTTCACAGTCCAACTCTCACATCCATAGATGGACCTTAGTCAGCACAGTAATGTCCTTTTGGAATATGCTGTCTATGTTGTTGTAACTTTTCTTCCAAGGAGTAAGCGTCTTTTAATTTCATGGCTGCAGTCACCATCTGCAGTTTTTGGAGCCCAAAAAAATAAAGTCTGACACTGTTTCCACTGTTTCCCCATCTATTCCCATGAAGTGATGGGACCAGATGCCATGATCTTCGTTTTCTGAATGTTGAGCTTTAAGCCAACTTTTTCACTCTCCTCTTTCACTTTCATCAAGAGGCTTTTTAGTTCTCTTCACTTTCTGCCATAAGGGTGGTGTCATCTGCATATCTGAGGTTATTGATATTTCTCCAGCAATCTTGATTCCAGCTTGTTTTCTTCCAGTCCAGCGTTTCTCATGATGTACTCTGCATAGAAGTTAAATAAGCAGGGTGACAATATACAGCCTTGACGTACTCCTTTTCCTATTTGGAACCAGTCTGTTGTTCCATGTCCAGTTCTAACTGTTGCTTCCTGACCTGCATACAGATTTCTCAAGAGCAGGTCAGGTGGTCTGGTATTCCCATCTCTTTCAGAATTTCCACAGTTTATTGTGATCCACACAGTCAAAGGCTTTGGCATAGTCAATAAAGCAGAAATAGATGTTTTTCTGGAACTCTCTTGCTTTTTCCATGATCAGCATGTTGGCAATTTGATCTCTGGTTCCTCTGCCTTTTCTAAAACCAGCTTGAACATCTGGGTTGTGAATTTGCACCACATTCCTGTGGGGTCCTTTTCCTGCATTTTATTTTATTTTTATTTATTTTTTTTTTTTTTTAAATTTTAAAATCTTTAATTCTTACATGCGTTCCCAAACATGAACCCCCTCCCCACCTCCCTCCCCACAACATCTCTCTGGGTCATCCCCATGCACCAGCCCCAAGCAAGCTGCACCCTACGTCAGACATGGACTGGCGATTCAATTCTTACATGACAGTATACATGTTAGAATTCCCATTCTCCCAAATCATCCCACCCTCTCCCTCTCCCTCTGAGTCCAAAAGTCCGTTATACACATCTGTGTCTTTTTTCCTGTCTTGCATACAGGGTCGTCATTGCCATCTTCCTAAATTCCATATATATGTGTTAGTATACTGTATTGGTGTTTTTCTTTCTGGCTTACTTCACTCTGTATAATTGGCTCCAGTTTCATCCATCTCATCAGAACTGATTCAAATGAATTCTTTTTAACGGCTGAGTAATACTCCATTGTGTATATGTACCACAGCTTTCTTATCCATTCATCTGCTGATGGACATCTAGGTTGTTTCCATGTCCTGGCTATTATAAACAGTGCTGCGATGAACATTGGGGTACATGTGTCTCTTTCAATTCTGGTTTCCTCGGTGTGTATGCCCAGAAGTGGGATTGCTGGGTCATAAGGTAGTTCTATTTGCAATTTTTTAAGGAATCTCCACACTGTTCTCCATAGTGGCTGTACTAGTTTGCATTCCCACCAACAGTGTAGGAGGGTTCCCTTTTCTCCACACCCTCTCCAGCATTTATTGCTTGCAGATTTTTGGATCGCAGCCATTCTGACTGGTGTGAAGTGGTACCTCATTGTGGTTTTGATTTGCATTTCTCTAATAATGAGTGATGTTGAGCATCTTTTCATGTGTTTGTTAGCCATCCGTATGTCTTCTTTGGAGAAATGTCTATTTAGTTCTTTGGCCCATTTTTTGATTGGGTCGTTTATTTTTCTGGAATTGAGCTGCAGAAGTTGCTTGTATATTTTTGAGATTAGTTGTTTGTCAGTTGCTTCATTTGCTATTATTTTCTCCCATTCAGAAGGCTGTCTTTTCACCTTGCTTATATTTTCCTTTGTTGTGCAGAAGCTTTTAATTTTAATTAGATCCCATTTGTTTATTTTTGCTTTTATTTCCAGAATTCTGGGAGGTGGATCATAGAGGATCCTGCTGTGATTTATGTCTGAGAGTGTTTTGCCTATGTTCTCCTCTAGGAGTTTTATAGTTTCTGATCTTACATTTAGATCTTTAATCCATTTTGAGTTTATTTTTGTGTACGGTGTTAGAAAGTGATCTAGTTTCATTCTTTTACAAGTGGTTGACCAGTTTTCCCAGCACCACTTGTTAAAGAGATTGTCTTTACTCCATTGTATATTCTTGCCTCCTTTGTCAAAGATAAGGTGTCCATATGTGTGTGGATTTATCTCTGGGCTTTCTATTTTGTTCCATTGATCTATATGTCTGTCTTTGTGCCAGTACCATACTGTCTTGATGACTGTGGCTTTGTAGTAGAGCCTGAAGTCAGGCAAGTTGATTCCTCCAGTTCCATTCTTCTTTCTCAAGATTGCTTTGGCTATTCGAGGTTTTTTGTATTTCCATACAAATCTTGAAATTATTTGTTCTAGTTCTGTGAAAAATGTGGCTGGTAGCTTGATAGGGATTGCATTGAATTTGTAAATTGCTTTGGGTAGTATACTCATTTTCACTATATTGATTCTTCCGATCCATGAACATGGTATATTTCTCCATCTATTAGTGTCCTCTTTGATTTCTTTCATCAGTGTTTTATAGTTTTCTATATATAGGTCTTTAGTTTCTTTAGGTAGATATATTCCTAAGTATTTTATTCTTTTCGTTGCAATGGTGAATGGAATTGTTTCCTTAATTTCTTTTTCTACTTTCTCATTATTCGTGTATAGGAATGCAAGGGATTTCTGTGTGTTGATTTTATATCCTGCAACTTTACTATATTCATTGATTAGCTCTAGTAATTTTCTGGTGGAGTCTTTAGGGTTTTCCATGTAGAGGATCATGTCATCTGCAAACAGTGAGAGTTTTACTTCTTCTTTTCCAATTTGGATTCCTTTTATTTCTTTTTCTGCTCTGATTGCTGTGGCCAAAACTTCCAGAACTATGTTGAATAGTAGCGGTGAAAGTGGACACCCTTGTCTTGTTCCTGACTTTAGGGGAAATGCTTTCAATTTTTCACCATTGAGGATAATGTTTGCTGTGGGTTTGTCATATATAGCTTTTATTATGTTGAGGTATGTTCCTTCTATTCCTGCTTTCTGGAGAGTTTTTATCATAAATGGATGTTGAATTTTGTCAAAGGCCTTCTCTGCATCTATTGAGATAATCATATGGTTTTTATTTTTCAATTTGTTAATGTGGTGAATTACATTGATTGATTTGCGGATATTGAAGAATCCTTGCATCCCTGGGATAAAGCCCACTTGGTCATGGTGTATGATCTTTTTAATGTGTTGTTGGATTCTGATTGCTAGAATTTTGTTGAGGATTTTTGCATCTATGTTCATCAGTGATATTGGCCTGTAGTTTTCCTTTTTTGTGACATCTTTGTCAGGTTTTGGTATTAGGGTGATGGTGGCCTCATAGAATGAGTTTGGAAGTTTACCTTCCTCTGCAATTTTCTGGAAGAGTTTGAGGAGGATAGGTGTTAGCTCTTCTCGAAATTTTTGGTAGAATTCAGCTGTGAAGCCGTCTGGACCTGGGCTTTTGTTTGCTGGAAGATTTCTGATTACAGTTTCAATTTCCGTGCTTGTGATGGGTCTGTTAAGATTTTCTATTTCTTCCTGGTTCAGTTTTGGAAAATTGTACTTTTCTAAGAATTTGTCCATTTCTTCCACGTTGTCCATTTTATTGGCATACAACTGCTGATAGTAGTCTCTTATGATCCTTTGTATTTCTGTGTTGTCTGTTGTGATCTCTCCATTTTCATTTCTAATTTTATTGATTTGATTTTTCTCTCTTTGCTTCTTGATGAGTCTGGCTAATGGTTTGTCAATTTTATTTATCCTTTCAAAGAACCAGCTTTTGGCTTTGTTGATTTTTGCTATGGTCTCTTTTGTTTCTTTTGCATTTATTTCTGCCCTAATTTTTAAGATTTCTTTCCTTCTACTAACTCTGGGGTTCTCCAACTCTTCCTTTTCTAGTTGCTTTAGTTGTAGAGTTAGGTTATTTATTTGACTTTTTTCTTGTTTCTTGAGGTATGCCTGTATTGCTATGAACTTTCCTCTTAGCACTGCTTTTATAGTGTCCCACAGGTTTTGGGTTGTTGTGTTTTCATTTTCATTAGTTTCTATGCATATTTTGATTTCTTTTTTGATTTCTTCTGTGATTTGTTGGTTATTCAGAAGTGTGTTGTTCAACCTCCATATGTTGGAATTTTTAATAGTTTTTCTCCTGTAATTGAGATCTAATCTTAATGCATTATGGTCAGAAAAGATGCTTGGAATGATTTCGATTTTTTTTGAATTTATCAAGTTTAGATTTATGGCCCAGGATGTGATCTATCCTGGAGAAGGTTCCATGAGCACTTGAAAAAAAGTGAAATTCATTGTTTTGGGGTGAAATGTCCTATAGATATCAATTAGGTCTAACTGATCTAATGTATCATTTAAAGTTTGCGTTTCTTTGTTAATTTTCTGTTTAGTTGATCTGTCCATAGGTGTGAGTGGGGTATTAAAGTCTCCCACTATTATTGTGTTATTGTTGATTTCCCCTTTCATACTTGTTAGCATTTGTCTTACATATTGCGGTGCTCCTATATTGGGGCATATATATTTATAATTGTTATATCTTCTTCTTGGATTGTTCCTTTGATCATTATGTAGTGGCCTTCTTTGTCTCTTTTCACAGCCTTTGTTTTAAAGTCTATTTTATCGGATATGAGTATTGCCACTCCTGCTTTCTTTTGGTCTCTATTTGCGTGGTATATCTTTTTCCAGCCCTTCACTTTCAGTCTGTATGTGTCCCTTGTTTTGAGGTGGGTCTCTTGTAAGCAGCATATAGAGGGGTCTTGTTTTTGTATCCATTCGGCCAGTCTTTGTCTTTTGGTTGGGGCGTTCAACCCATTTACGTTTAAGGTAATTATTGATAAGTATGATCCCGTTACCATTTACTTTATTGTTTTGGGTTCGGGTTTATACACCCTTTTCGTGTTTCCTGTCTAGAGAATATCCTTTAGAATTTGTTGGAGAGCTGGTTTGGTGGTGCTGAATTCTCTCAGCTTTTGCTTGTCTGTAAAGCTTTTGATTTCTCCTTCGTATTTGAATGAGATCCTTGCTGGGTACAGTAATCTGGGCTGTAGGTTATTGTCTTTCATCACTTTAAGTATGTCTTGCCATTCCCTCCTGGCCTGAAGAGTTTCTATTGAAAGATCAGCTGTTATCCTTATGGGAATCCCCTTGTGTGTTATTTGTTGTTTTTCCCTTGCTGCTTTTAATATTTGTTCTTTGTGTTTGATCTTTGTTAATTTGATTAATATGTGTCTTGGGGTGTTTCGCCTTGGGTTTATCCTATTTGGAACTCTCTGTGTTTCTTGGACTTGGGTGATTATTTCCTTCCCCATTTTAGGGAAGTTTTCAACTATTATCTCCTCAAGGATTTTCTCATGATCTTTCTTTCTGTCTTCTTCTTCTGGGACTCCTATAATTCGAATGTTGGAGCGTTTCATATTGTCCTGGAGGTCTCTGAGATTGTCCTCATTTCTTTTAATTCGTTTTTCTTGTTTCCTCTCTGATTCATTTATTTCTACCATTCTATCTTCTATTTCACTAATCCTATCTTCTGCCTCCGTTATTCTACTAATTGTTGCCTCCAGAGTGTTTCTGATCTCATTTATTGCATTATTCATTATATTTTGACTCTTTTTTATTTCTTCTAGGTCCTTGTTAAACCTTTCTTGCATCTTCTCAATCCTTGTCTCTAGGCTATTTATCTGTGATTCCATTTTGATTTCAAGATTTTGGATCATTTTCACTATCAATATTCGGAATTCCTTCTCCGGTAGATTCCCTACTTCTTCCTCTTTTGTTTGGTTTGGTGGGCAACTCTCCTGTTCCTTTACCTGCTGTGTATTCCTCTGTCTCTTCATCTTGGTTATATTGCTGCGTTTGGGGTGGCCTTTTTATATTCTGGGAATTTGTGGAGTTCTCTTTATTATGGAGCTTCCTCAGGTCTCCCTTGTCAAGGTTTCCTGGTTAGGGAGGCTTGTGTTGGAGTTCTGGT
>NW_017200702.1:0-6924 GCF_001704415.2 Capra hircus
GGCACGAGGGAAAACCCTGTGGGAAAGCCTCGTGTGAAAGCCTCAAGGGAAAGCCACAGATCCCTTGATCACGCGAAGGAAGACTGACACTGCTGCTATAGCTCGGAAGGAAAGCGCACGTGCATGCCCCCCTAGAGACGATTACTGACTCCCCTGGGAGACTCCAGAAGACCTCAAGATCCATGTCAGCACTGGAGAGGAATACTCAGGTTCTGGCACCGACTCCACACAAGGTCTTAGGCCCCGGCATCAACGGAGAGGAATCCCGAGAGGCCCCCGAGCAACTGGCATGGGACTGGCCTTTCCTGAGGCCACCAGAGCGGGTCCCTGAGGTCCCCGTCGTAAGTCGAGAGCACCTGCCACAACTCGAGAAAATCCAGGAGGTTCTCCCCTCCAGGCAAGATGAGGCCATTTTTCGCTGAGGCGTCTCCAGCTAATCACACCTAACCTCTGGAACTTCCACAGGGTCCTTCACACACTTGCTGCAACTCAAGAAGATCCCCGACATTCTCGTCTCCACTCGAGAGGAAGCACGAGAGTCCCGCCACACATCCAGAGGAGCCCCTTTTTCCCCTCCTAGCTCAAGAGGAGGGATCCTTTCCCTGCGTGGTTGGGAAAGAATTCCCGGCGTTCCCGTCGTATCTCAAGAGCAGGCCGCTCTCCACAGGAAAGGCGAGAGGAACTTCAGGGTCCTGCCACCATTCCAGAGTCCCCCAGATGTATCAGTCCATTCCAGAGAAACGTGTTTTCCCTGCACAGCCTCGACTTTCAAAGCCGAGGATCGACTCACACCACGGTGGCACGTGGGACAGCCCTGTGGGAAAGCCTCGTGGGAAAGCCTCATGGGAAAGCCTCGAGGAAAGCCACAGATCCCTAGATCCACGCGAAGGGAAGCGTGATACTGCTGCTACAGCTCGGGAGGAAAGCGAACGTGCATTCCCCACTAGAGACGATTACTGACTCCCCTGGGGAGACTCCAGAAGTACCCCAAGATCCATGTCAGCACTGGAGAGGAAACCTCAGGTTCCGGCACTGACTCCACACAAGGTCTTAGGACCCAGCATCAAAGGAGAGGAATCCCGAGAGGCCCGCGAGCAACTCGCATGGGACTGGCGATTCCTGAGGCCACCAGAGCGGGTCCTGAGGTCCCCATCGTAAGTCGAGAGCACCTGCCGCAACTCGAGAAAATCCAGGAGGTTCTCCCTTCCATGCGAGATGAGGCCCATTTCCGCTGAGGCGTCTCGAGGCTAATCACATCTAACATCTGGAACTTCCAAAGGGTCCTTCACACCCTTGCTGCAAGTCAAGAAGTTCTCCGACATACCCATCTCCACTCGAGAGGAAGGACGAGGGTCCCGCCCACATCCAGTGGAGCCCCGTTTCCGCCTCGTAGCTCGAGAAGAGGGATCCTTTCCCTTCGTTCGGGAAAGAATTCCAGGCCTTCGCGTCGCATATTCAGAGGAGGCCGCTTTCAACAGGAAAGACGAGAGGAACTCCAGGGCCTTGCCAGCATTCTAAGAGTCCCCCAGATGTCTAAGTCCATTCAGGAAGAACCTGTTTTTCCCTGCACTGCCTCGACGTCCACGCCGAGGATCGACTCACACCACCGTGGCACGTGGCCGACAGCCCTGTTGGAAAGCCTCGTGGGAAAGCCTCAATGGAAAGCGACAGATCCTTGATCCACACGTCAGCAAGCGCTGACACTGCTGCTACAGCTCGTGAGGAAATGGCAGGTGCATGCCCCCACACGAGATGAGGAATGACTCCCCTGGCGAGACTCCAGAAGTACGGAAAGATTCATGTCAGCAATGGAGAGGCATCCTCAGGGTTGGCCCCGACTCCAAAAAGGTCTTAGGCCCCCGGCATCGACGGGAGAGGAATCCCGAGAGGCTCCAGAGCAACTCGCTTGGGGACTGGCCTTTCCTGAGGCCACCAGAGCGGTCCCTGAGGTCCCGTCTTAAAGTTGAGAGCACCTGCAACAACTCGAGAAAATCCAGGAGGTTCTCCCCTCCAGGCGAGATGAGGCCCATTTCGCTGAGGCGTCTCGAGGATAATCACACCTAATATCTGGAACTTCCAAAAGGGTCCTTCACACCCTTGCTGCAACTCAAGAAGTTTCCCGACATACCCGTCTCCACTCTCGAGACGAAGCACGAGAGTCCCGCCCACATCCAGAGGAGCCCCGTTTCCGCCTCATAGCTAGAGAGGAGGATCCTTTCCCTGCGTGGTCGGGAAAGAGTTCCCGGCGTTCCCGTCGCATCTCAAGTGGAGGCGCTCTGCCACAGGAAAGGCCAGAGGAACTCCACGGTCGTGTCACGAATTCCCAAGTCCCCCAGATGTCTCAGTCCATTCCAGGAAACCCTGTTTTCCCTGCACTGCCTCGACTTTCAAGCCGAGGATTGACTCACACCACGGTGGCACGTGGGACAGCCCTGAGGGAAAGCCTCATGGGAAAGCCTCGTGGGAAAGCACCCGAGGGAAAGCCACTGATCCCATGATCCTCCCGACGGGAAGCATGATATTGCTGCTACAGCTCGGAGAAAGCAGTGCATGCCTCCACACGAGACGAAGACTCACTCCTCAGGGGATACTCCAGAAGTACCCCAAGATCCATGTCAGCACTGGAGAGGAATCCTCAGGTTGGACGACTCCACACAAGGTTAGGCCCCGACATTGACGGAGAGGAATCCCGAGAGGCCCCGAGCAACTCGCATGGGGAGAGACCTTAACTGAGGCCACCAGAGCGGGTCCCTGAAGTCCCCGTCGTAAGTCTTAGAGCACCTGCCGCAACTCGAGAAAATCCAGGAGGTTCTCCCCTCAGGCGAGATGAGGCCCATTTCCGCTGAGGCGTCTCGAGGCTAATCACACCTAACCTCTGGAACTTTCAAAGGGTCCTTCACACCCTTGCTGCAACTCAAGAAGTTCCCCCACATACCGTCTCCACTCCAGAGGAAGCACGAGAGTCCCGCCCACATCCAGAGGAGCACCGTTTCCGCCCTCCTAGCTTGAGAGGAGGGATCCTTTCCCTGCGTGATCGGGAAAAATTTCCCGGCGTTCCCGTCGCATCCCAAGAGGAGGCGCTCTCCACAGGAAAGGCGAGAGGAATTCCAGGGTCGTGACACCATTCCCAGAGTCCCCCAGATGTCTCCGTGCATTCCAGGGAAACCTCTTTTCCCTGCACTGCCTCAGCTTTCAAGCCGAGGATCGACTCACACCACCGGTGGCACGTGGACAGCCCTGTGGGCCTCGTGGGAAAGCCTCGTGGGAAAGCCTCGAGGGAAAGCCACAGATCCCTTGATCCACGCGAAGGGAAGCGTGACACTGCTCCTACAGCTCGGAAGGAAAGCCCAAGTGCATGCCCCCAATCTGACGAGGACTGACTCCATGGGAGACTCTAGAAGTACCCCTAAATCCATGTCAGCACTGGAGAGGAATCCTCAGATTCTGGCAACGACTCCACACAAGGACTTAGGCCCGGCATCAACGGGAGAGGAATCCTAAGAAGGCCCGAGCAACTCGCATGGGGACTGGCCTTCCCTGAGGCCACCAGAGCTTGTCCCTGTGGTCCCCGTCCTACGTGGAAAGCACCTGCCGCAACTCGAGAAAATCCAGGAGGTTCTCCCCTTCAGGCGAGATGAGGCCCATTTCCGCTGAGGCGTCTCGAGGCTAATCACACCTAACCTCTGGAACTTCCAAAGGGTACTTCACACCCTTGCTGCAACTCAAGAAGTTCCCCGACATACCCGTCTTCACTCGAGAGGAAACACGAGAGTCCCGCCCACATCCAGAGGAGCCCCGTTTCCGCCTCATAGCTCGAGAGGATTGATTCTCTCCCTGTGTCGTCGGGAAAGGATTCCTGGCGTTCCCACGCATCTGAACAGGAGCGTTCTCCACAGGAAAGGCGAGAGGAAATCCAGGTCGTGCCACCATTCCCAGAGTTCCCCAGATGTCTCAGTCCATTCCTGGGAAACCTGTTTTCCCTGCACTGCCTCGAATTTCAAGCCGAGGATCGATTCACACCACAGTGGCACCTGGGACAGCCTTGTGGGGAAAGCCTCGTGGGAAAGCCTCGAGGAAAGCCACAGATCCCTTGATCCACGCGAAGGGAAGCGCGACACTGCTGCTACAGTTCGAGAGGAAAGCCCATGTGCATGCCCCCACACGAGACGAGGACTGACTCCCCTGGGGAGACTCCAGAGGTTCCCCAAGATCCATGTCAGCACTGGAGGGGAATCCTCAGGTTCCAGCAACGACTCCACACAAGGTCTTAGGCCCCCGGCATCGACGGGGAGACGAATCCCGAGAGGGCCCCGAGCAACTCGCATGGGGACTGACCGTTCCTGAGGCCACCAGAGCGGGTCCCTGAGGTCCCGTCGCAAGTCGAGAGAGCCCTGCCGCAACCCGAGAAAATCCAGGAGGTTGTCCCTGCAGGCGAGATGAGGCCCATTTCCAATGAGGCGTCTCGAAGCTAATCAAAACTAACCTCTGGAACTTCCAAAGGGTCCTTCACACCCTTGCTGCAACTCTTCCCCGACATACCCATCTCCACTCGAGAGGAAGCACGACAGTCCCGCCCACATCCAGAGGAGCCCCGTTTCTGCCTCCTAGCTCGAGAGGAGGGATCCTTTTCCTGCGTGGTCGGTCAAGTATTCCCGGCGTTTCCGGTTGCATCTCAAGAGGAGGCGCTCTCCACAGGAAAGGCGAGAGGAACTCCAGGGTCGTGCCACCATTCCCAGAGTCCCAAAGATGTCTCAGTTAATTCCAATGAAAACTGTTTTCCCTGCACTGCCTCGACTTTCAAGCCGAGGATCGACTCACACCACGCTGGTACGTGGGACAGCCCTGTGGGAAAGCCTCGTGGGAAAGCCTCTTGGGAAAGCCTCGAGAGAAAGCCACAGATTCCTTGATCCACGCGAAAGGAAATGTGACACTGCTGCTACAGCTCGGGAGGAAAGTGCACGTGCATGCCCCCACTCGAGACGAGGACTGACACCCCTGGGAGACTCCAGAAGTACCCCAAGATCCATGTCAGCACTGGAGAGGAATCCTCATGTTCCGGAAACGAATCCACACAAGGTCTTAGGAACCGGCTTCGACAGGAGAGGAATCCTGAGAGGCCCCCGAGCAACTCGCATGGGGTCTGGCCTTTCCTGAGGCCACCAGAGCGGGTCCCTGAGGTCCCCGTCGTCAGTCGAGAGCACCTGCCGCAACTCGAGAAAATCCAGGAGGTTCTCCCCTCCAGGCGAGATGAGGCCCATTTCCGCTGAGGCGTCTGGAGGCTAATCACACCTAACCTCTGGAACTTCCAAAGGGTCCTTCACCTCCTTGCTGCAACTTAAGAAGTTCCCCGACATACCCGTCTCCACTCGAGAGGAAGCACGGGAGTCCCGCCCACATCCAGAGGAGCCCATGTCCGCCTCCTAGCTCGAGAGGAGGGATCCTTTCCCTGCGTGGTCGGGAAAGAATTCCCGGCGTTCCCGTCGCAATTCAAGAGGAGGCGCTCTCCACAGAAAAAGCGAGAGGAACTCCAGGGTCGTGCCACCATTCCCAGAATCCCCCAGATGTCTCATTCCATTCCAGGGAAACCTGTTTTCCCTGCACTGCCTCGACTTTCAAGCCGAGGATCGACTCACACCACGGTGGCACGTGGGACAGCCCTGTGGGAAAGCCTCGTGGGAAAGGAAAGCCTTGAGGGAAATCCACAGATCCCTTGATCCACTCGACAGGAAGAATCAAACTGCTGCTACAGCTCGGAGGAAAGCGCACGTGCATGCCCCCACTCGAGACGAGTACTGACTCCCCTGGGGAGACACCAGAAGTACCCCAAGATCCATGTCAGCACTTGAGAGGAATCCTCAGGTTCCGGCAGCGACTCCTCACAAGTCTTAGGCCCCGACATTGACAGGAGAGGAATCCCGAGAGGCCCCGAGCAACTCGCATGGGCAGAGACCTTTCCTGAGGCACCAGAGCGGTCCCTGAGGTCCCCGTCGTAAGTCGAGAGCACCTGCCGCAACTCGAGAAAATCCAGGAGTTCTCCCCTCCAGGCGAGATGAGGCCCATTTCCGCTGAGGCGTCTCGAGGCTAATCACACCTAAGCTCTGGAACTTTCAAAGGGTCCTTCACACCCTTGCTGCAACTCAAGAAGTCCCCCACATACCGTCTCCACTCCAGAGGAAGCACGAGAGTCCCGCCCACATCCAGAGGAGCACCGTTTCCGCCTCCTAGCTTGAGAGGAGGATCCTTTCCCTGCGTGATCGGGAAAAATTTCCCGGCGTTCCCGTCGCATCCCAAGAGGAGGCGCTCTCACAGGAAAGGCGAGAGGAATTCCAGGTCGTGACACCATTGCCAGAGTCCCACAGATGTCTCCGTGCATTCAAGGGAAACCTGTTTTCCCTACACTGCCTCGGCTTTCAAGCCGAGGATCGACTCACACCACGTAGCACGTGGGACAGCCCTGTGGAAAGCCTCGTGGAAAGCCTCTTGGGAAAGCCTCGTGGGAAAGCTCGAGTGGAAAGCCACAGATCCCTTGATCACGCGAAGGGAAGCGTGACACTGCTCCTACAGCTCGGCAGCAAAAGCCCAAGTGCATGCCCCCAATCTGACGAGGACTGACTCCCCTGGGGGAGACTCTAGAAGTACCCCTAGATCCATGTCAGCACTGGAGAGGAATCCTCAGATTCCGCAACGACTCCACACAAGGACTTAGGCCCCGCATCAACGGGAGAGGAATCCTAAGAGGCCCCGAGCAACTCGCATGGGACTGGCCTTCCCTGAGGCACCAGAGCGGGTCCTGTGGTCCCCGTCCTACGTGGAAAGCACCTGCCGCCAACTCGAGAAAATCCAGGAGGTTCTCCCCTCCAGGCGAGATGAGGCCCATTTCCACTCAGGCGTCTCGAGGCTAATCACACCTAACCCCTGGAACTT
>NW_017200703.1:0-19319 GCF_001704415.2 Capra hircus
AAGCTGAAATCCCTGCTTCACGAAGCTAAGTGCGACTCCAGTACGGCAGATCTCTAGCTCTGTTCAGAGGCCCGATCTGGCAGAGTTCCTGGCACCAAGATGCTCTGCCATAGGCGAGCCTTGCGCAGACTTGCCTTGCTTTAAGGCTCCCTCCCCAGGAAGGAGCAGGCTGTGTGAGGCTCGGAAACGCCACTGGCGCCTTCCTGGCTTCAGCTCTACCCCTGCCTTGCCTTTGCACTTAGGTCCCAAGCGTCCTTGAGGAGGGCTTAGGGGCTGGTGGGTTGCACACTGCCAAGGGCTCCAGCAGTGAAAGCTCTGTCAGAGGGAAGCGAAGGGCAACAGCAGGGCTCCTTCAGCGGTTCCTTGGCCGCCCAGACAAAGCTCCGCACGGAGAGCACCAGGTTCCAAGGGCCCCTGGCTGGGTTTTGCATCCCCACACTCCCAGAGGCTGACTCCGTGGGTGCCTAGAAAGTGTGTGAGAGACGTAGGTTCCCTAGCACTCTCCTCCCCAGCAGAGACATGTGCAGGTGGTTGGGGCCTTATCCTGCGTGTCTGGGTTCCCGCCCACAGCCTCAACTCAGGGGAAGCAGCCCCTGAGGCAAGACCTGCTGGAGGAGCCCTGCGCGCCCGCCTGATAGGCGAGAGCACAGCCAGCAGTGTAGCGAGCCTCCTCGGGAGAAGAGGAGGCAGCCGAGCCCAGTCAAGAGGAAAGCCCTGCTTGCACGGAGCTAAGTGGGCCTCCAGTACGGCAGAGCTCTAGCTCTGCTCAGAGCCCCGATCTGGCAGAGTTTCTGGCGCGAGGCTGCTCGGCCGGGGGCTCGCCTTGCCCAGACTTGCCTTGCTTTTAGGCTCCCTCCCCAGGAAGGAGCTGTCTGAGCGAGCCTGGGAGACGCCACTGGTGCCTTCCTTGCCTCAGCTCCAATCCTGCCTTGCCTTTGCACATAGGTGCCAGGCGTCGTTGGGGAGGGCTTAGGGGGTGGTGGGTTGCACACTGCCAAGGGCTTCAGCAGTGAGAGCTCTGTCAGAGGGAAGGGAAGGGCAACTGCAGGGCTCCTCCAGCGGTTTCTAGGCCGCCTAGAATCAGCGCCGCACCGAGAGCACCAGGCTCCCAGGGCCCCTGGCTGGGGTTTTCAGCCCCGCACACACGGAGGCTGATTCCTTGGGTGCCCAGAAAGTGTATGACAGACGTAGGTTCCCTAGCACTCTCCTCCCCAGCAGAGACATGTGCAGGTGTTGGGGCCTGATCCTGCGTGTCTGGGTTCCTGCCCACAGCCCCAACTCAGGGGAAGCAGCCCCTGAGGCAAGACCTGCTGGAGGAGCCCTGCGCCCCCGCCTGATAGGCGAGTGCACAGCCAGCAGGGAAGCGAGCCTCCTCGGGGGAAGAGGAGGCAGCCCAGCCCCGTCAAGTTGAAAGCCCTGCTTGCACGGAGCTAAGTGCGCCTCCAGTACGGCAGAGCTCTAGCTCTGCTCAGAGCCCCGATCTGGCAGAGTTCCTGGCGCGAGGCTGCTCTGCCGGGGGCTAGCCTTGCCCAGACTTGCCTTGCTTTTAGGCTGCCTCTCCAGGAAGGAGCAGGCAGCAGGAGCCTGGGAGTCGCCACTGGCGCCTTTCTTGCCTCAGCTCCAATCCTGCCTTGCCTTTGCACTTAGGTCCCAGTCCTCCTTAAGGAGAGCTTAGGGGCTGGTGGGTTGCACACTGCCAAGGGCTCCAGCAGTGAGAATTCTGTCAGAGGGAAGGGAAGGGCAACTGCAGGGCTCCTCCAGCGGTTGCTTGGCCGCCCAGATTCAGCGCCACACGGAGAGCACCAGGCTCCCAGGGCCCCTGGCTGGGGTTTTCAGCCCCGCACACACGGAGGCTGATTCCTTGGGTGCCCAGAAAGTGTATGACAGACGTAGGTTCCCTAGCACTCTCCTCCCCAGCAGAGACATGTGCAGGTGTTTGGGGCCTGATCCTGCGTGTCTGGGTTCCTGCCCACAGCCCCAACTCAGGGGAAGCAGCCCCTGAGGCAAGACCTGCTGGAGGAGCCCTGCGCCCCCGCCTGATAGGCGAGTGCACAGCCAGCAGGGAAGCGAGCCTCCTCGGGGAAGAGGAGGCAGCAAGTCCCCGTCAAGCTGAAATCCCTGCTTACACGAAGCTAAGTGCGACTCCAGTACGGCAGATCTCTAGCTCTGTTCAGAGGCCCGATCTGGCAGAGTTCCTGGCACCAAGATGCTCTGCCATAGGCGAGCCTTGCGCAGACTTGCCTTGCTTTAAGGCTCCCTCCCCAGGAAGGAGCAGGCTGTGTGAGGCTCGGAAACGCCACTGGCGCCTTCCTGGCTTCAGCTCTACCCCTGCCTTGCCTTTGCACTTAGGTCCCAAGCGTCCTTGAGGAGGGCTTAGGGGCTGGTGGGTTGCACACTGCCAAGGGCTCCAGCAGTGAAAGCTCTGTCAGAGGGAAGCGAAGGGCAACAGCAGGGCTCCTTCAGCGGTTCCTTGGCCGCCCAGACAAAGCTCCGCACGGAGAGCACCAGGTTCCAAGGGCCCCTGGCTGGGTTTTGCATCCCCACACTCCCAGAGGCTGACTCCGTGGGTGCCTAGAAAGTGTGTGAGAGACGTAGGTTCCCTAGCACTCTCCTCCCCAGCAGAGACATGTGCAGGTGGTTGGGGCCTTATCCTGCGTGTCTGGGTTCCCGCCCACAGCCTCAACTCAGGGGAAGCAGCCCCTGAGGCAAGACCTGCTGGAGGAGCCCTGCGCGCCCGCCTGATAGGCGAGAGCACAGCCAGCAGTGTAGCGAGCCTCCTCGGGAGAAGAGGAGGCAGCCGAGCCCAGTCAAGAGGAAAGCCCTGCTTGCACGGAGCTAAGTGGGCCTCCAGTACGGCAGAGCTCTAGCTCTGCTCAGAGCCCCGATCTGGCAGAGTTTCTGGCGCGAGGCTGCTCGGCCGGGGGCTCGCCTTGCCCAGACTTGCCTTGCTTTTAGGCTCCCTCCCCAGGAAGGAGCTGTCTGAGCGAGCCTGGGAGACGCCACTGGTGCCTTCCTTGCCTCAGCTCCAATCCTGCCTTGCCTTTGCACATAGGTGCCAGGCGTCGTTGGGGAGGGCTTAGGGGGTGGTGGGTTGCACACTGCCAAGGGCTTCAGCAGTGAGAGCTCTGTCAGAGGGAAGGGAAGGGCAACTGCAGGGCTCCTCCAGCGGTTTCTAGGCCGCCTAGAATCAGCGCCGCACCGAGAGCACCAGGCTCCCAGGGCCCCTGGCTGGGGTTTTCAGCCCCGCACACACGGAGGCTGATTCCTTGGGTGCCCAGAAAGTGTATGACAGACGTAGGTTCCCTAGCACTCTCCTCCCCAGCAGAGACATGTGCAGGTGTTGGGGCCTGATCCTGCGTGTCTGGGTTCCTGCCCACAGCCCCAACTCAGGGGAAGCAGCCCCTGAGGCAAGACCTGCTGGAGGAGCCCTGCGCCCCCGCCTGATAGGCGAGTGCACAGCCAGCAGGGAAGCGAGCCTCCTCGGGGGAAGAGGAGGCAGCCCAGCCCCGTCAAGTTGAAAGCCCTGCTTGCACGGAGCTAAGTGCGCCTCCAGTACGGCAGAGCTCTAGCTCTGCTCAGAGCCCCGATCTGGCAGAGTTCCTGGCGCGAGGCTGCTCTGCCGGGGGCTAGCCTTGCCCAGACTTGCCTTGCTTTTAGGCTGCCTCTCCAGGAAGGAGCAGGCAGCAGGAGCCTGGGAGTCGCCACTGGCGCCTTTCTTGCCTCAGCTCCAATCCTGCCTTGCCTTTGCACTTAGGTCCCAGTCCTCCTTAAGGAGAGCTTAGGGGCTGGTGGGTTGCACACTGCCAAGGGCTCCAGCAGTGAGAATTCTGTCAGAGGGAAGGGAAGGGCAACTGCAGGGCTCCTCCAGCGGTTGCTTGGCCGCCCAGATTCAGCGCCACACGGAGAGCACCAGGCTCCCAGGGCCCCTGGCTGGGGTTTTCAGCCCCGCACACACGGAGGCTGATTCCTTGGGTGCCCAGAAAGTGTATGACAGACGTAGGTTCCCTAGCACTCTCCTCCCCAGCAGAGACATGTGCAGGTGTTTGGGGCCTGATCCTGCGTGTCTGGGTTCCTGCCCACAGCCCCAACTCAGGGGAAGCAGCCCCTGAGGCAAGACCTGCTGGAGGAGCCCTGCGCCCCCGCCTGATAGGCGAGTGCACAGCCAGCAGGGAAGCGAGCCTCCTCGGGGGAAGAGGAGGCAGCAAGTCCCCGTCAAGCTGAAATCCCTGCTTACACGAAGCTAAGTGCGACTCCAGTACGGCAGATCTCTAGCTCTGTTCAGAGGCCCGATCTGGCAGAGTTCCTGGCACCAAGATGCTCTGCCATAGGCGAGCCTTGCGCAGACTTGCCTTGCTTTAAGGCTCCCTCCCCAGGAAGGAGCAGGCTGTGTGAGGCTCGGAAACGCCACTGGCGCCTTCCTGGCTTCAGCTCTACCCCTGCCTTGCCTTTGCACTTAGGTCCCAAGCGTCCTTGAGGAGGGCTTAGGGGCTGGTGGGTTGCACACTGCCAAGGGCTCCAGCAGTGAAAGCTCTGTCAGAGGGAAGCGAAGGGCAACAGCAGGGCTCCTTCAGCGGTTCCTTGGCCGCCCAGACAAAGCTCCGCACGGAGAGCACCAGGTTCCAAGGGCCCCTGGCTGGGTTTTGCATCCCCACACTCCCAGAGGCTGACTCCGTGGGTGCCTAGAAAGTGTGTGAGAGACGTAGGTTCCCTAGCACTCTCCTCCCCAGCAGAGACATGTGCAGGTGGTTGGGGCCTTATCCTGCGTGTCTGGGTTCCCGCCCACAGCCTCAACTCAGGGGAAGCAGCCCCTGAGGCAAGACCTGCTGGAGGAGCCCTGCGCGCCCGCCTGATAGGCGAGAGCACAGCCAGCAGTGTAGCGAGCCTCCTCGGGAGAAGAGGAGGCAGCCGAGCCCAGTCAAGAGGAAAGCCCTGCTTGCACGGAGCTAAGTGGGCCTCCAGTACGGCAGAGCTCTAGCTCTGCTCAGAGCCCCGATCTGGCAGAGTTTCTGGCGCGAGGCTGCTCGGCCGGGGGCTCGCCTTGCCCAGACTTGCCTTGCTTTTAGGCTCCCTCCCCAGGAAGGAGCTGTCTGAGCGAGCCTGGGAGACGCCACTGGTGCCTTCCTTGCCTCAGCTCCAATCCTGCCTTGCCTTTGCACATAGGTGCCAGGCGTCTTGGGAGGGCTTAGGGGGTGGTGGGTTGCACACTGCCAAGGGCTTCAGCAGTGAGAGCTCTGTCAGAGGGAAGGGAAGGGCAACTGCAGGGCTCCTCCAGCGGTTTCTAGGCCGCCTAGAATCAGCGCCGCACCGAGAGCACCAGGCTCCCAGGGCCCCTGGCTGGGGTTTTCAGCCCCGCACACACGGAGGCTGATTCCTTGGGTGCCCAGAAAGTGTATGACAGACGTAGGTTCCCTAGCACTCTCCTCCCCAGCAGAGACATGTGCAGGTGTTTGGGGCCTGATCCTGCGTGTCTGGGTTCCTGCCCACAGCCCCAACTCAGGGGAAGCAGCCCCTGAGGCAAGACCTGCTGGAGGAGCCCTGCGCCCCGCCTGATAGGCGAGTGCACAGCCAGCAGGGAAGCGAGCCTCCTCGGGGAAGAGGAGGCAGCCCAGCCCCGTCAAGTTGAAAGCCCTGCTTGCACGGAGCTAAGTGCGCCTCCAGTACGGCAGAGCTCTAGCTCTGCTCAGAGCCCCGATCTGGCAGAGTTCCTGGCGCGAGGCTGCTCTGCCGGGGCTAGCCTTGCCCAGACTTGCCTTGCTTTTAGGCTGCCTCTCCAGGAAGGAGCAGGCAGCAGGAGCCTGGGAGTCGCCACTGGCGCCTTTCTTGCCTCAGCTCCAATCCTGCCTTGCCTTTGCACTTAGGTCCCAGTCCTCCTTAAGGAGAGCTTAGGGGCTGGTGGGTTGCACACTGCCAAGGGCTCCAGCAGTGAGAATTCTGTCAGAGGGAAGGGAAGGGCAACTGCAGGGCTCCTCCAGCGGTTGCTTGGCCGCCCAGATTCAGCGCCACACGGAGAGCACCAGGCTCCCAGGGCCCCTGGCTGGGGTTTTCAGCCCCGCACACACGGAGGCTGATTCCTTGGGTGCCCAGAAAGTGTATGACAGACGTAGGTTCCCTAGCACTCTCCTCCCCAGCAGAGACATGTGCAGGTGTTTGGGGCCTGATCCTGCGTGTCTGGGTTCCTGCCCACAGCCCCAACTCAGGGGAAGCAGCCCCTGAGGCAAGACCTGCTGGAGGAGCCCTGCGCCCCCGCCTGATAGGCGAGTGCACAGCCAGCAGGGAAGCGAGCCTCCTCGGGGGAAGAGGAGGCAGCAAGTCCCCGTCAAGCTGAAATCCCTGCTTACACGAAGCTAAGTGCGACTCCAGTACGGCAGATCTCTAGCTCTGTTCAGAGGCCCGATCTGGCAGAGTTCCTGGCACCAAGATGCTCTGCCATAGGCGAGCCTTGCGCAGACTTGCCTTGCTTTAAGGCTCCCTCCCCAGGAAGGAGCAGGCTGTGTGAGGCTCGGAAACGCCACTGGCGCCTTCCTGGCTTCAGCTCTACCCCTGCCTTGCCTTTGCACTTAGGTCCCAAGCGTCCTTGAGGAGGGCTTAGGGGCTGGTGGGTTGCACACTGCCAAGGGCTCCAGCAGTGAAAGCTCTGTCAGAGGGAAGCGAAGGGCAACAGCAGGGCTCCTTCAGCGGTTCCTTGGCCGCCCAGACAAAGCTCCGCACGGAGAGCACCAGGTTCCAAGGGCCCCTGGCTGGGTTTTGCATCCCCACACTCCAGAGGCTGACTCCGTGGGTGCCTAGAAAGTGTGTGAGAGACGTAGGTTCCCTAGCACTCTCCTCCCCAGCAGAGACATGTGCAGGTGGTTGGGGCCTTATCCTGCGTGTCTGGGTTCCCGCCCACAGCCCAACTCAGGGGAAGCAGCCCCTGAGGCAAGACCTGCTGGAGGAGCCCTGCGCGCCCGCCTGATAGGCGAGAGCACAGCCAGCAGTGTAGCGAGCCTCCTCGGGAGAAGAGGAGGCAGCCGAGCCCAGTCAAGAGGAAAGCCCTGCTTGCACGGAGCTAAGTGGGCCTCCAGTACGGCAGAGCTCTAGCTCTGCTCAGAGCCCCGATCTGGCAGAGTTTCTGGCGCGAGGCTGCTCGGCCGGGGGCTCGCCTTGCCCAGACTTGCCTTGCTTTTAGGCTCCCTCCCCAGGAAGGAGCTGTCTGAGCGAGCCTGGGAGACGCCACTGGTGCCTTCCTTGCCTCAGCTCCAATCCTGCCTTGCCTTTGCACATAGGTGCCAGGCGTCGTTGGGGAGGGCTTAGGGGGTGGTGGGTTGCACACTGCCAAGGGCTTCAGCAGTGAGAGCTCTGTCAGAGGGAAGGGAAGGGCAACTGCAGGGCTCCTCCAGCGGTTTCTAGGCCGCCTAGAATCAGCGCCGCACGAGAGCACCAGGCTCCCAGGGCCCCTGGCTGGGGTTTTCAGCCCCGCACACACGGAGGCTGATTCCTTGGGTGCCCAGAAAGTGTATGACAGACGTAGGTTCCCTAGCACTCTCCTCCCCAGCAGAGACATGTGCAGGTGTTTGGGGCCTGATCCTGCGTGTCTGGGTTCCTGCCCACAGCCCCAACTCAGGGGAAGCAGCCCCTGAGGCAAGACCTGCTGGAGGAGCCCTGCGCCCCCGCCTGATAGGCGAGTGCACAGCCAGCAGGGAAGCGAGCCTCCTCGGGGGAAGAGGAGGCAGCCCAGCCCCGTCAAGTTGAAAGCCCTGCTTGCACGGAGCTAAGTGCGCCTCCAGTACGGCAGAGCTCTAGCTCTGCTCAGAGCCCCGATCTGGCAGAGTTCCTGGCGCGAGGCTGCTCTGCCGGGGGCTAGCCTTGCCCAGACTTGCCTTGCTTTTAGGCTGCCTCTCCAGGAAGGAGCAGGCAGCAGGAGCCTGGGAGTCGCCACTGGCGCCTTTCTTGCCTCAGCTCCAATCCTGCCTTGCCTTTGCACTTAGGTCCCAGTCCTCCTTAAGGAGAGCTTAGGGGCTGGTGGGTTGCACACTGCCAAGGGCTCCAGCAGTGAGAATTCTGTCAGAGGGAAGGGAAGGGCAACTGCAGGGCTCCTCCAGCGGTTGCTTGGCCGCCCAGATTCAGCGCCACACGGAGAGCACCAGGCTCCCAGGCCCCTGGCTGGGGTTTTCAGCCCCGCACACACGGAGGCTGATTCCTTGGGTGCCCAGAAAGTGTATGACAGACGTAGGTTCCCTAGCACTCTCCTCCCCAGCAGAGACATGTGCAGGTGTTTGGGGCCTGATCCTGCGTGTCTGGGTTCCTGCCCACAGCCCCAACTCAGGGGAAGCAGCCCCTGAGGCAAGACCTGCTGGAGGAGCCCTGCGCCCCCGCCTGATAGGCGAGTGCACAGCCAGCAGGGAAGCGAGCCTCCTCGGGGGAAGAGGAGGCAGCAAGTCCCCGTCAAGCTGAAATCCCTGCTTACACGAAGCTAAGTGCGACTCCAGTACGGCAGATCTCTAGCTCTGTTCAGAGGCCCGATCTGGCAGAGTTCCTGGCACCAAGATGCTCTGCCATAGGCGAGCCTTGCGCAGACTTGCCTTGCTTTAAGGCTCCCTCCCCAGGAAGGAGCAGGCTGTGTGAGGCTCGGAAACGCCACTGGCGCCTTCCTGGCTTCAGCTCTACCCCTGCCTTGCCTTTGCACTTAGGTCCCAAGCGTCCTTGAGGAGGGCTTAGGGGCTGGTGGGTTGCACACTGCCAAGGGCTCCAGCAGTGAAAGCTCTGTCAGAGGGAAGCGAAGGGCAACAGCAGGGCTCCTTCAGCGGTTCCTTGGCCGCCCAGACAAAGCTCCGCACGGAGAGCACCAGGTTCCAAGGGCCCCTGGCTGGGTTTTGCATCCCCACACTCCCAGAGGCTGACTCCGTGGGTGCCTAGAAAGTGTGAGAGACGTAGGTTCCCTAGCACTCTCCTCCCCAGCAGAGACATGTGCAGGTGGTTGGGGCCTTATCCTGCGTGTCTGGGTTCCCGCCCACAGCCTCAACTCAGGGGAAGCAGCCCCTGAGGCAAGACCTGCTGGAGGAGCCCTGCGCGCCCGCCTGATAGGCGAGAGCACAGCCAGCAGTGTAGCGAGCCTCCTCGGGAGAAGAGGAGGCAGCCGAGCCCAGTCAAGAGGAAAGCCCTGCTTGCACGGAGCTAAGTGCGCCTCCAGTACGGCAGAGCTCTAGCTCTGCTCAGAGCCCCGATCTGGCAGAGTTTCTGGCGCGAGGCTGCTCGGCCGGGGGCTCGCCTTGCCCAGACTTGCCTTGCTTTTAGGCTCCCTCCCCAGGAAGGAGCTGTCTGAGCGAGCCTGGGAGACGCCACTGGTGCCTTCCTTGCCTCAGCTCCAATCCTGCCTTGCCTTTGCACATAGGTGCCAGGCGTCGTTGGGGAGGGCTTAGGGGGTGGTGGGTTGCACACTGCCAAGGGCTTCAGCAGTGAGAGCTCTGTCAGAGGGGGGGAAGGGCAACTGCAGGGCTCCTCCAGCGGTTTCTAGGCCGCCTAGAATCAGCGCCGCACGAGAGCACCAGGCTCCCAGGGCCCCTGGCTGGGGTTTTCAGCCCCGCACACACGGAGGCTGATTCCTTGGGTGCCCAGAAAGTGTATGACAGACGTAGGTTCCCTAGCACTCTCCTCCCCAGCAGAGACATGTGCAGGTGTTTGGGGCCTGATCCTGCGTGTCTGGGTTCCTGCCCACAGCCCCAACTCAGGGGAAGCAGCCCCTGAGGCAAGACCTGCTGGAGGAGCCCTGCGCCCCCGCCTGATAGGCGAGTGCACAGCCAGCAGGGAAGCGAGCCTCCTCGGGGGAAGAGGAGGCAGCCCAGCCCCGTCAAGTTGAAAGCCCTGCTTGCACGGAGCTAAGTGCGCCTCCAGTACGGCAGAGCTCTAGCTCTGCTCAGAGCCCCGATCTGGCAGAGTTCCTGGCGCGAGGCTGCTCTGCCGGGGCTAGCCTTGCCCAGACTTGCCTTGCTTTTAGGCTGCCTCTCCAGGAAGGAGCAGGCAGCAGGAGCCTGGGAGTCGCCACTGGCGCCTTTCTTGCCTCAGCTCCAATCCTGCCTTGCCTTTGCACTTAGGTCCCAGTCCTCCTTAAGGAGAGCTTAGGGGCTGGTGGGTTGCACACTGCCAAGGGCTCCAGCAGTGAGAATTCTGTCAGAGGGAAGGGAAGGGCAACTGCAGGGCTCCTCCAGCGGTTGCTTGGCCGCCCAGATTCAGCGCCACACGGAGAGCACCAGGCTCCCAGGCCCCTGGCTGGGGTTTTCAGCCCCGCACACACGGAGGCTGATTCCTTGGGTGCCCAGAAAGTGTATGACAGACGTAGGTTCCCTAGCACTCTCCTCCCCAGCAGAGACATGTGCAGGTGTTTGGGGCCTGATCCTGCGTGTCTGGGTTCCTGCCCACAGCCCCAACTCAGGGGAAGCAGCCCCTGAGGCAAGACCTGCTGGAGGAGCCCTGCGCCCCCGCCTGATAGGCGAGTGCACAGCCAGCAGGGAAGCGAGCCTCCTCGGGGAAGAGGAGGCAGCAAGTCCCCGTCAAGCTGAAATCCCTGCTTACACGAAGCTAAGTGCGACTCCAGTACGGCAGATCTCTAGCTCTGTTCAGAGGCCCGATCTGGCAGAGTTCCTGGCACCAAGATGCTCTGCCATAGGCGAGCCTTGCGCAGACTTGCCTTGCTTTAAGGCTCCCTCCCCAGGAAGGAGCAGGCTGTGTGAGGCTCGGAAACGCCACTGGCGCCTTCCTGGCTTCAGCTCTACCCCTGCCTTGCCTTTGCACTTAGGTCCCAAGCGTCCTTGAGGAGGGCTTAGGGGCTGGTGGGTTGCACACTGCCAAGGGCTCCAGCAGTGAAAGCTCTGTCAGAGGGAAGCGAAGGGCAACAGCAGGGCTCCTTCAGCGGTTCCTTGGCCGCCCAGACAAAGCTCCGCACGGAGAGCACCAGGTTCCAAGGGCCCCTGGCTGGGTTTTGCATCCCCACACTCCCAGAGGCTGACTCCGTGGGTGCCTAGAAAAGTGTGAGAGACGTAGGTTCCCTAGCACTCTCCTCCCCAGCAGAGACATGTGCAGGTGGTTGGGCCTTATCCTGCGTGTCTGGGTTCCCGCCCACAGCCTCAACTCAGGGGAAGCAGCCCCTGAGGCAAGACCTGCTGGAGGAGCCCTGCGCGCCCGCCTGATAGGCGAGAGCACAGCCAGCAGTGTAGCGAGCCTCCTCGGGAGAAGAGGAGGCAGCCGAGCCCAGTCAAGAGGAAAGCCCTGCTTGCACGGAGCTAAGTGGCCTCCAGTACGGCAGAGCTCTAGCTCTGCTCAGAGCCCCGATCTGGCAGAGTTTCTGGCGCGAGGCTGCTCGGCCGGGGGCTCGCCTTGCCCAGACTTGCCTTGCTTTTAGGCTCCCTCCCCAGGAAGGAGCTGTCTGAGCGAGCCTGGGAGACGCCACTGGTGCCTTCCTTGCCTCAGCTCCAATCCTGCCTTGCCTTTGCACATAGGTGCCAGGCGTCGTTGGGAGGGCTTAGGGGTGGTGGGTTGCACACTGCCAAGGGCTTCAGCAGTGAGAGCTCTGTCAGAGGGAAGGGAAGGGCAACTGCAGGGCTCCTCCAGCGGTTTCTAGGCCGCCTAGAATCAGCGCCGCACCGAGAGCACCAGGCTCCCAGGGCCCCTGGCTGGGGTTTTCAGCCCCGCACACACGGAGGCTGATTCCTTGGGTGCCCAGAAAGTGTATGACAGACGTAGGTTCCCTAGCACTCTCCTCCCCAGCAGAGACATGTGCAGGTGTTTGGGGCCTGATCCTGCGTGTCTGGGTTCCTGCCCACAGCCCCAACTCAGGGGAAGCAGCCCCTGAGGCAAGACCTGCTGGAGGAGCCCTGCGCCCCGCCTGATAGGCGAGTGCACAGCCAGCAGGGAAGCGAGCCTCCTCGGGGAAGAGGAGGCAGCCCAGCCCCGTCAAGTTGAAAGCCCTGCTTGCACGGAGCTAAGTGCGCCTCCAGTACGGCAGAGCTCTAGCTCTGCTCAGAGCCCCGATCTGGCAGAGTTCCTGGCGCGAGGCTGCTCTGCCGGGGGCTAGCCTTGCCCAGACTTGCCTTGCTTTTAGGCTGCCTCTCCAGGAAGGAGCAGGCAGCAGGAGCCTGGGAGTCGCCACTGGCGCCTTTCTTGCCTCAGCTCCAATCCTGCCTTGCCTTTGCACTTAGGTCCCAGTCCTCCTTAAGGAGAGCTTAGGGGCTGGTGGGGTTGCACACTGCCAAGGGCTCCAGCAGTGAGAATTCTGTCAGAGGGAAGGGAAGGGCAACTGCAGGGCTCCTCCAGCGGTTGCTTGGCCGCCCAGATTCAGCGCCACACGGAGAGCACCAGGCTCCCAGGTCCCCTGGCTGGGGTTTTCAGCCCCGCACACACGGAGGCTGATTCCTTGGGTGCCCAGAAAGTGTATGACAGACGTAGGTTCCCTAGCACTCTCCTCCCCAGCAGAGACATGTGCAGGTGTTTGGGGCCTGATCCTGCGTGTCTGGGTTCCTGCCCACAGCCCCAACTCAGGGGAAGCAGCCCCTGAGGCAAGACCTGCTGGAGGAGCCCTGCGCCCCCGCCTGATAGGCGAGTGCACAGCCAGCAGGGAAGCGAGCCTCCTCGGGGGAAGAGGAGGCAGCAAGTCCCCGTCAAGCTGAAATCCCTGCTTACACGAAGCTAAGTGCGACTCCAGTACGGCAGATCTCTAGCTCTGTTCAGAGGCCCGATCTGGCAGAGTTCCTGGCACCAAGATGCTCTGCCATAGGCGAGCCTTGCGCAGACTTGCCTTGCTTTAAGGCTCCCTCCCCAGGAAGGAGCAGGCTGTGTGAGGCTCGGAAACGCCACTGGCGCCTTCCTGGCTTCAGCTCTACCCCTGCCTTGCCTTTGCACTTAGGTCCCAAGCGTCCTTGAGGAGGGCTTAGGGGCTGGTGGGTTGCACACTGCCAAGGGCTCCAGCAGTGAAAGCTCTGTCAGAGGGAAGCGAAGGGCAACAGCAGGGCTCCTTCAGCGGTTCCTTGGCCGCCCAGACAAAGCTCCGCACGGAGAGCACCAGGTTCCAAGGGCCCCTGGCTGGGTTTTGCATCCCCACACTCCCAGAGGCTGACTCCGTGGGTGCCTAGAAAGTGTGTGTGAGAGACGTAGGTTCCCTAGCACTCTCCTCCCCAGCAGAGACATGTGCAGGTGGTTGGGGCCTTATCCTGCGTGTCTGGGTTCCCGCCCACAGCCTCAACTCAGGGGAAGCAGCCCCTGAGGCAAGACCTGCTGGAGGAGCCCTGCGCGCCCGCCTGATAGGCGAGAGCACAGCCAGCAGTGTAGCGAGCCTCCTCGGGAGAAGAGGAGGCAGCCGAGCCCAGTCAAGAGGAAAGCCCTGCTTGCACGGAGCTAAGTGCGCCTCCAGTACGGCAGAGCTCTAGCTCTGCTCAGAGCCCCGATCTGGCAGAGTTTCTGGCGCGAGGCTGCTCGGCCGGGGGCTCGCCTTGCCCAGACTTGCCTTGCTTTTAGGCTCCCTCCCCAGGAAGGAGCTGTCTGAGCGAGCCTGGGAGACGCCACTGGTGCCTTCCTTGCCTCAGCTCCAATCCTGCCTTGCCTTTGCACATAGGTGCCCGCGTGGTTGGGGAGGGCTTAGGGGTGGTGGGTTGCACACTGCCAAGGGCTTCAGCAGTGAGAGCTCTGTCAGAGGGAAGGGAAGGGCAACTGCAGGGCTCCTCCAGCGGTTTCTAGGCCGCCTAGAATCAGCGCCGCACCGAGAGCACCAGGCTCCCAGGGCCCCTGGCTGGGGTTTTCAGCCCCGCACACACGGAGGCTGATTCCTTGGGTGCCCAGAAAGTGTATGACAGACGTAGGTTCCCTAGCACTCTCCTCCCCAGCAGAGACATGTGCAGGTGTTTGGGGCCTGATCCTGCGTGTCTGGGTTCCTGCCCACAGCCCCAACTCAGGGGAAGCAGCCCCTGAGGCAAGACCTGCTGGAGGAGCCCTGCGCCCCCGCCTGATAGGCGAGTGCACAGCCAGCAGGGAAGCGAGCCTCCTCGGGGGGAAGAGGAGGCAGCCCAGCCCCGTCAAGTTGAAAGCCCTGCTTGCACGGAGCTAAGTGCGCCTCCAGTACGGCAGAGCTCTAGCTCTGCTCAGAGCCCCGATCTGGCAGAGTTCCTGGCGCGAGGCTGCTCTGCCGGGGGCTAGCCTTGCCCAGACTTGCCTTGCTTTTAGGCTGCCTCTCCAGGAAGGAGCAGGCAGCAGGAGCCTGGGAGTCGCCACTGGCGCCTTTCTTGCCTCAGCTCCAATCCTGCCTTGCCTTTGCACTTAGGTCCCAGTCCTCCTTAAGGAGAGCTTAGGGGCTGGTGGGTTGCACACTGCCAAGGGCTCCAGCAGTGAGAATTCTGTCAGAGGGAAGGGAAGGGCAACTGCAGGGCTCCTCCAGCGGTTGCTTGGCCGCCCAGATTCAGCGCCACACGGAGAGCACCAGGCTCCCAGGCCCCTGGCTGGGGTTTTCAGCCCCGCACACACGGAGGCTGATTCCTTGGGTGCCCAGAAAGTGTATGACAGACGTAGGTTCCCTAGCACTCTCCTCCCCAGCAGAGACATGTGCAGGTGTTTGGGGCCTGATCCTGCGTGTCTGGGTTCCTGCCCACAGCCCCAACTCAGGGGAAGCAGCCCCTGAGGCAAGACCTGCTGGAGGAGCCCTGCGCCCCCGCCTGATAGGCGAGTGCACAGCCAGCAGGGAAGCGAGCCTCCTCGGGGAAGAGGAGGCAGCAAGTCCCCGTCAAGCTGAAATCCCTGCTTACACGAAGCTAAGTGCGACTCCAGTACGGCAGATCTCTAGCTCTGTTCAGAGGCCCGATCTGGCAGAGTTCCTGGCACCAAGATGCTCTGCCATAGGCGAGCCTTGCGCAGACTTGCCTTGCTTTAAGGCTCCCTCCCCAGGAAGGAGCAGGCTGTGTGAGGCTCGGAAACGCCACTGGCGCCTTCCTGGCTTCAGCTCTACCCCTGCCTTGCCTTTGCACTTAGGTCCCAAGCGTCCTTGAGGAGGGCTTAGGGGCTGGTGGGTTGCACACTGCCAAGGGCTCCAGCAGTGAAAGCTCTGTCAGAGGGAAGCGAAGGGCAACAGCAGGGCTCCTTCAGCGGTTCCTTGGCCGCCCAGACAAAGCTCCGCACGGAGAGCACCAGGTTCCAAGGGCCCCTGGCTGGGTTTTGCATCCCCACACTCCCAGAGGCTGACTCCGTGGGTGCCTAGAAAGTGTGAGAGACGTAGGTTCCCTAGCACTCTCCTCCCCAGCAGAGACATGTGCAGGTGGTTGGGGCCTTATCCTGCGTGTCTGGGTTCCGCCCACAGCCTCAACTCAGGGGAAGCAGCCCCTGAGGCAAGACCTGCTGGAGGAGCCCTGCGCGCCGCCTGATAGGCGAGAGCACAGCCAGCAGTGTAGCGAGCCTCCTCGGGAGAAGAGGAGGCAGCCGAGCCCAGTCAAGAGGAAAGCCCTGCTTGCACGGAGCTAAGTGGCCTCCAGTACGGCAGAGCTCTAGCTCTGCTCAGAGCCCCGATCTGGCAGAGTTTCTGGCGCGAGGCTGCTCGGCCGGGGGCTCGCCTTGCCCAGACTTGCCTTGCTTTTAGGCTCCCTCCCCAGGAAGGAGCTGTCTGAGCGAGCCTGGGAGACGCCACTGGTGCCTTCCTTGCCTCAGCTCCAATCCTGCCTTGCCTTTGCACATAGGTGCCAGGCGTCTTGGGAGGGCTTAGGGGGTGGTGGGTTGCACACTGCCAAGGGCTTCAGCAGTGAGAGCTCTGTCAGAGGGAAGGGAAGGGCAACTGCAGGGCTCCTCCAGCGGTTTCTAGGCCGCCTAGAATCAGCGCCGCACCGAGAGCACCAGGCTCCCAGGGCCCCTGGCTGGGGTTTTCAGCCCCGCACACACGGAGGCTGATTCCTTGGGTGCCCAGAAAGTGTATGACAGACGTAGGTTCCCTAGCACTCTCCTCCCCAGCAGAGACATGTGCAGGTGGTTGGGGCCTGATCCTGCGTGTCTGGGTTCCTGCCCACAGCCCCAACTCAGGGGAAGCAGCCCCTGAGGCAAGACCTGCTGGAGGAGCCCTGCGCCCCCGCCTGATAGGCGAGTGCACAGCCAGCAGGGAAGCGAGCCTCCTCGGGGGAAGAGGAGGCAGCCCAGCCCCGTCAAGTTGAAAGCCCTGCTTGCACGGAGCTAAGTGCGCCTCCAGTACGGCAGAGCTCTAGCTCTGCTCAGAGCCCCGATCTGGCAGAGTTCCTGGCGCGAGGCTGCTCTGCCGGGGGCTAGCCTTGCCCAGACTTGCCTTGCTTTTAGGCTGCCTCTCCAGGAAGGAGCAGGCAGCAGGAGCCTGGGAGTCGCCACTGGCGCCTTTCTTGCCTCAGCTCCAATCCTGCCTTGCCTTTGCACTTAGGTCCCAGTCCTCCTTAAGGAGAGCTTAGGGCTGGTGGGTTGCACACTGCCAAGGGCTCCAGCAGTGAGAATTCTGTCAGAGGGAAGGGAAGGGCAACTGCAGGGCTCCTCCAGCGGTTGCTTGGCCGCCCAGATTCAGCGCCACACGGAGAGCACCAGGCTCCCAGGCCCCTGGCTGGGGTTTTCAGCCCCGCACACACGGAGGCTGATTCCTTGGGTGCCCAGAAAGTGTATGACAGACGTAGGTTCCCTAGCACTCTCCTCCCCAGCAGAGACATGTGCAGGTGTTTGGGGCCTGATCCTGCGTGTCTGGGTTCCTGCCCACAGCCCCAACTCAGGGGAAGCAGCCCCTGAGGCAAGACCTGCTGGAGGAGCCCTGCGCCCCGCCTATAGGCGAGTGCACAGCCAGCAGGGAAGCGAGCCTCCTCGGGGGAAGAGGAGGCAGCAAGTCCCCGTCAAGCTGAAATCCCTGCTTACACGAAGCTAAGTGCGACTCCAGTACGGCAGATCTCTAGCTCTGTTCAGAGGCCCGATCTGGCAGAGTTCCTGGCACCAAGATGCTCTGCCATAGGCGAGCCTTGCGCAGACTTGCCTTGCTTTAAGGCTCCCTCCCCAGGAAGGAGCAGGCTGTGTGAGGCTCGGAAACGCCACTGGCGCCTTCCTGGCTTCAGCTCTACCCCTGCCTTGCCTTTGCACTTAGGTCCCAAGCGTCCTTGAGGAGGGCTTAGGGGCTGGTGGGTTGCACACTGCCAAGGGCTCCAGCAGTGAAAGCTCTGTCAGAGGGAAGCGAAGGGCAACAGCAGGGCTCCTTCAGCGGTTCCTTGGCCGCCCAGACAAAGCTCCGCACGGAGAGCACCAGGTTCCAAGGGCCCCTGGCTGGGTTTTGCATCCCCACACTCCCAGAGGCTGACTCCGTGGGTGCCTAGAAAGTGTGTGAGAGACGTAGGTTCCCTAGCACTCTCCTCCCCAGCAGAGACATGTGCAGGTGGTTGGGGCCTTATCCTGCGTGTCTGGGTTCCCGCCCACAGCCTCAACTCAGGGGAAGCAGCCCCTGAGGCAAGACCTGCTGGAGGAGCCCTGCGCGCCCGCCTGATAGGCGAGAGCACAGCCAGCAGAAGCGAGCCTCCTCGGGAGAAGAGGAGGCAGCCGAGCCCAGTCAAGAGGAAAGCCCTGCTTGCACGGAGCTAAAGTGCGCCTCCAGTACGGCAGAGCTCTAGCTCTGCTCAGAGCCCCGATCTGGCAGAGTTTCTGGCGCGAGGCTGCTCGGCCGGGGGCTCGCCTTGCCCAGACTTGCCTTGCTTTTAGGCTCCCTCCCCAGGAAGGAGCTGTCTGAGCGAGCCTGGGAGACGCCACTGGTGCCTTCCTTGCCTCAGCTCCAATCCTGCCTTGCCTTTGCACATAGGTGCCAGGCGTCTTGGGAGGGCTTAGGGGGTGGTGGGTTGCACACTGCCAAGGGCTTCAGCAGTGAGAGCTCTGTCAGAGGGAAGGGAAGGGCAACTGCAGGGCTCCTCCAGCGGTTTCTAGGCCGCCTAGAATCAGCGCCGCACCGAGAGCACCAGGCTCCCAGGGCCCCTGGCTGGGGTTTTCAGCCCCGCACACACGGAGGCTGATTCCTTGGGTGCCCAGAAAGTGTATGACAGACGTAGGTTCCCTAGCACTCTCCTCCCCAGCAGAGACATGTGCAGGTGTTTGGGGCCTGATCCTGCGTGTCTGGGTTCCTGCCCACAGCCCCAACTCAGGGGAAGCAGCCCCTGAGGCAAGACCTGCTGGAGGAGCCCTGCGCCCCCCGCCTGATAGGCGAGTGCACAGCCAGCAGGGAAGCGAGCCTCCTCGGGGGAAGAGGAGGCAGCAAGTCCCCGTCAAGCTGAAATCCCTGCTTACACGAAGCTAAGTGCGACTCCAGTACGGCAGATCTCTAGCTCTGTTCAGAGGCCCGATCTGGCAGAGTTCCTGGCACCAAGATGCTCTGCCATAGGCGAGCCTTGCGCAGACTTGCCTTGCTTTAAGGCTCCCTCCCCAGGAAGGAGCAGGCTGTGTGAGGCTCGGAAACGCCACTGGCGCCTTCCTGGCTTCAGCTCTACCCCTGCCTTGCCTTTGCACTTAGGTCCCAAGCGTCCTTGAGGAGGGCTTAGGGGCTGGTGGGTTGCACACTGCCAAGGGCTCCAGCAGTGAAAGCTCTGTCAGAGGGAAGCGAAGGGCAACAGCAGGGCTCCTTCAGCGGTTCCTTGGCCGCCCAGACAAAGCTCCGCACGGAGAGCACCAGGTTCCAAGGGCCCCTGGCTGGGTTTTGCATCCCCACACTCCCAGAGGCTGACTCCGTGGGTGCCTAGAAAGTGTGTGAGAGACGTAGGTTCCCTAGCACTCTCCTCCCCAGCAGAGACATGTGCAGGTGGTTGGGGCCTTATCCTGCGTGTCTGGGTTCCCGCCCACAGCCTCAACTCAGGGGAAGCAGCCCCTGAGGCAAGACCTGCTGGAGGAGCCCTGCGCGCCCGCCGATAGGCGAGAGCACAGCCAGCAGTGTAGCGAGCCTCCTCGGGAGAAGAGGAGGCAGCCGAGCCCAGTCAAGAGGAAAGCCCTGCTTGCACGGAGCTAAGTGGCCTCCAGTACGGCAGAGCTCTAGCTCTGCTCAGAGCCCCGATCTGGCAGAGTTTCTGGCGCGAGGCTGCTCGGCCGGGGCTCGCCTTGCCCAGACTTGCCTTGCTTTTAGGCTCCCTCCCCAGGAAGGAGCTGTCTGAGCGAGCCTGGGAGACGCCACTGGTGCCTTCCTTGCCTCAGCTCCAATCCTGCCTTGCCTTTGCACATAGGTGCCAGGCGTTGGGAGGGCTTAGGGGGTGGTGGGTTGCACACTGCCAAGGGCTTCAGCAGTGAGAGCTCTGTGGGGAGGGAAGGGAAGGGCAACTGCAGGGCTCCTCCAGCGGTTTCTAGGCCGCCTAGAATCAGCG
>NW_017200704.1:0-6924 GCF_001704415.2 Capra hircus
GCCGGGAATTCTTTCCCGACCACGCAGGGGAAAGGATCCCTCCTCTCGAACTAGGAGGCAGAAACAGGGCTCCTCTTGACGTGGGCGGGACTCTCGAGCTTCCTCTCCAGTGGAGTCGGGAATGTCGGGAACTTCTTGAGTTGCTACAAGGGTGTGAAGCACCCTTTGCAAGTTCCAGAGGTTAGGTGTGATTAGCCTCGAGACGAATCAGTGGAAATGGGCCTCATCTCGCCTGGAGGGGAGAACCTCCTGGATTTTCTCGAGTTACGGCAGGTGCTCTCGACTTACCATGGGGACCTCAGGGACCCGCTCTGGTGGCCTCAGGGAAGGCCAGTCCCATGAGAATTCCTCGGGGCCTCTAGGGATTCCTCTCCTGTCGTTGATGGGCCTAAGACCTTGTGTGGTGTCGGTGCCGGAACCTGAGGATTCCTCTCCAGTGCTGACATGGATCTTGGGTACTTCTGGAGTCTCCCAGGGGAGTCAGTACTTGTCTTGAGTGGGAGCATGCACGTGCGCTTTCCTCCCGAGCTCTAGCAGCAGTGTCACGTGTCCCTTCACGTGGATCAAGAGATCTGTGGCTGTCCCTCTAGGCTTTCCAGCGAGGCTTTCCCAACAGGGCTGTCCCACGTGGAACCATGGTGAGAATCGACCTCGGCTTGAAAATCGTGGCAGTGCAGGGAAAACAGGTTTTCCTGGAATGGACTGAGACATCTGGGGGACTGTGGAATGTGGCACGACCCTGCAGTTCCTCTCGCCTTTCCTGTGGAGAGCGCCTCCTCTTGAGATGCGACGGGAACACAGGAATTCTTTCCCCGACCACGGTCTGAAAGGATCCGCCCGTCTCGAGCTAGGAGGGGGAAACTGGGCTGCTCTGGATGTGGGCGGGTCGGTCTTGCTTCCTCTCGAGTGGAGACGGGTATGTCGGGGAACTTCTTGAGTTGCAGCGAGGGTGTGAATTACCTTTGGAAGTTCCAGAGGTTAGGTTTGATTAGACTCGAGACGCCCTCAGCGGAAATGGGCCTCATCTCGCCTGGAGGGGAGGACCTCCTGGGTTCCTCGAGCTGCGGCAGGTTCTCTCGACTCACGACGGGGACATCAGGGACCCGCTCTGGTGGTCTCAGGAAAGGCCAGGTCCCATGCGAGTTGCTCAAGGGCCTCTCAGGATTTCTCTCCCGTCGATGCGGGGGCCTAAGACCTTGTGTGGAGTCAGTGCCGGAACCTGAGGATTCCTCTCCAGTGCTGACATGGATCTGGGGTATTTCTGCAGTCTCCCCAGGGGAATCAGTCCTCTTCTCGAGTGGGGGCACACACGTGGGCTTTCCTCCCGAGCTGTAGCAGCAGTGTCATGCTTCCCTTCGCGTGGATCAAGGGATCTCTGCTTTTTTCTTTCCCGGGGCTGTCCCACGTGCCTCCGTGGTGTGAGTCGATCTCGGATTGAAAGTCGAGGCACTGCAGGGAAAACAGGTTTCCCTGGAATGGACTGAGGCATCGGGGGGACTCTTGGGATGGTGGCACGACCCTTGAGTTCCTCTAGCCTTTCCTGTGGAGAGCGCCTCCTTTTGAGATGGGACGGGAACGCCGGGAATTCTTTCCCGACCAAGCAGGGAGAATTATCCTCCTCTCGAGCTAGCAGGCGGAAACTGGGCTCCTCTGGATGTGGGCGGGACTTTTCGTGCTTCCTGTGGAGTGGAGACGAGTATGTCGGGGAACTTCTTGAGTTGCAGCAAGGTCGGAAGGACCCTTTGGAAGTTCCAGATGTTAGATTTGATTAGCCTCAAGACGCCTCAGCGGAAATGGGCCTCATCTCGCCTGGAGGGGAGAACCTCCTGGATTTTCTCGAGTTGAGGCAAGTGCTCTCGACTTACGACGGGGACCTCAGGGACCCGCACTGGTGGCCTCAGGGAAGGGCCATTCCCCATGCGAGTTGCTCGGGCCCTCTTGGATACATGTCCCATCGATGCCGGGGTCTAAGACCTTGTGTGGAGTCGGTGCCGGAACCTGAGGATTCCTCTCCAGTGTGACATGGATCTTGGGTACTTCTGGAGTCTCCCCAGGGGAGTCAGACTCGACTCGAGTGAGGCAGGCACGTGCGCTTTCCTCCCGAGCTCTAGCAGCAGTGATACGCTTCCCTTCGCGTGGATCAAGGGATCAGTGCCTTTCCCTAGAGGCTTTCCCACGAGCCTTTCCCACGAGGCTTTCCCACGGGCCTTTCCCACAGTGCTGTCCCACGTGCCACCGTGGTGTGAGTCGATCCTCGGCTTGAAAGTCGAGGCATTGAAGGGAAAACAGGTTTCCCTGGAATGGACAGAGACATCTGGCTGACTCTGGGAATGGTGGCACGAACCTGGATTTCCTCTCGCCTTTCCTGTGGAGAGCGCCTCCTCTTGAGATGCGACGGGAACGCCGGGAATTCTTTCCCGACCACGCAGGAAAGGATCCCTCCTCTCGATCTAGGAGGCGGAAACGGGGCTCCTCTAGATGTGAGCGGGACTCTCGTGCTTCCTCTCCACTGGAGACGGTATGTCGGGAGCTTCTTGAGTTGCAGCAAGGATGTGAAGGACCCTTTGGAAGTTCCACAGGTTAGGTGTGATTAGCCTGGATATGGCTCAGCAGAAATGGGCCTCATCTCGCCTGGAGGGAAGAACCACCTGGATTTTCTCCAGTTGAGGCAGGTGCTCACAACTTACGACCAGGACATCAGGGACCTGCTCTGGTGGCCTCAGGAAAGACCAGTCCCCATGCGAATTGCTCGGGGGCCTCTCGGGATTCCTCTCCCCCGTCGATGCCGGGCCTAAGACCTTGTGTGGAGATGGTGCCAGAACCTGAGGATTCCTCTCCAGTGCTGACATGGATCTTGGGATACTTCTGGAGTCTCCCCAGGGGAGTCAGTCCTTGTCTCGAGTGGGGGCATGCACGTGCGCTTTCCTCCCGAGATGTAGCAGCAGTGTCATGCTTCCCTTCGCGTGGATCAATGGATCTGTGGCTTTCCCTCGAGGCTTTCCCAAGAGGATTTCCCACGAGGCTTTCCCACAGGGCTATCCCACGTGCCACCGTGGTTTGAGTCGATCCTCGCCGTGAAATTCGAGGCAGTGCAGGAAAACAGTTTCCTCTGGAATGGACTGAGACATCTGGGTGACTCTGTGAATGGTGGCTCGACCCTGGAGTTCCTCTCGCCTTTCCTGTGGAGAGCGCTTCCCCTTGAAATGCGAGCGGAATGGCGTGTATTATTTCCTGACCAAGCAGGGAAAGGATCCCTCATCTCGAGCTTCGATACCAAAACGGCGTCTCCTCTGGATGTGGCGGGACCCTCGTGCTTCCTCTCGAGTGGAGACGGGTATGTCGGGGAACTTCTTGAGTTGCAGCAAGGACCCCTTTTGAATTTCCAGAATTTAGGTGTGATGAGCCTCCAGACGCCTCAGGAGTTAAATGGGCCTTATCTCGCCTGGAGGGGAGAAACCTCCTTGGATTTTCTAGAGTTTGGCAGGGTCTCTCGAGTTACGACAGGGACCTCAGGGACCCGCTCTGGTGGCCTCAGGAAAGACCAGTGCCCATGGGAGTTGCAAAGGGCGCCTTTCGGGATTCCTCTCCGGTCGATGTCGGGCCTAAGACCTTTTGTGGAGTCGGGGCTGGAACCTGAGGATTCCTCTTCAGTGCTGACATGGATCTTGGCTTACTTCTGGAGTTTCCCCTGGGGAGTCTGTGCTCATCTCATGTGGGGCATGCACGTGAGCTCTCCTCAGGAACTGTAGCAGCAGTGTCACACTTCCCGTCGCGTGGATCAAGGGATCTGTGGCTTTCCCTCGAGGCTTTCCGACGAGGCTTTCCCACAGGGCTGACCCACGTTCCATGGTGTAGTGAGTGGATCCCTCGGCGTGAAAGTAGAGGCAGTGCCAGGGAAAGCAAGTTCCTCTGGAATGGACTGACATCTGGGGGTCCCTTGGAATTGTGGCACGACACTGGGGTTTCTCTCGCTTTTCCTGTTGAGAGCGCCTCCTCTTGAGTTGCGACGGGAAAAGCCGGGAATTCTTTCCAGACGGAAGCTGGAAAAGAATCCGTCATCCTAGAGCTACGAGGTGGAAGCCAGGCTCCTCTGGATGTGGGCGGGACTCTCGTGCTTCCTCTCGGAGTGGAGACGGGTATGTCGGGGAACTTCTTGAGTTGCAGCAAGTGTGGGGGAAGGGACCCTTTGGAAGTTCCAGAGGTTAGGTGTGTTTAGCCTCAAGACGCCTCAGCGGAAATGGGCCTCATCTCGCCTGAATGGGGAGAACCTCCTGGATTTTCTCGAGTTGTGGCAGGTGCTATTGAGTTACGACAGGGACCTCAGGACCCGCTCTGGTTGCCTCAAGAAAGGCCAGTCGCCATGCGAGTTGCTAGGGGTCCTCTCAGGATTCCTCTCCCGTCGATGCCAGGGCCTAAGACCTTTTGTGGAGTTGTGTTCAGAACCTGAGGATTCCTCTCCAGAGCTGACATGCATCTTAGGGGTACTTCTGGAGTCTGCCCTGGGAGTCAGTCCTCGGCTCGAGTGGGTCATGCACGTGCGCTTTCCTTCCGAGAGGTAGCAGCAGTGTAACGCTTCCATTCGCATGGATCAAAGGATCTGTGGCTTTCCCTCGAGGCTTTCCCACGAGGCTTTCCAACAGGGTGTCCCACGTGCCACCGTAGTGTGAGTCAATCCTCCGCGTGAATGTCGAGGCAGTTGCAGGAAAACAGGTTTCCCTGTAATGGACTGAGACATCTGGGGGACTCTTGGAATGTTGGCACGACCTGGAGTTCCTCTCGCCTTTCCTGTTGAGAGCGCCTCCTCTTGAGATGCGGCGGAACGGCGGGAATCCTTTCCGATGAAGCAGGGAAAGGATCCCTCATTTCGAACTACGAGGCGGAAATGGGGCTCCTCTGGATGTGGCGGGACCCCGTGCTTCCTCTCGAGTGAAGACGGGTTTGTCGGGGAACTTCTTGAGTTGCAGCAAGGGTGTGAAGGACCCTTTGGAAGTTCCACAGGTTAGGTGTGATTAGCCTCGAGACACCTCAGCGGAAATGGGCCTCATCTCGCCTGGAGGGGGAGAACCTCCTGGATTTTACCGAGTTGTGGTAGGTGCTCTCGAGTTACGACGGGGACCTCAGGGACTCGCTCTGGTGGCCTCAGGAAAGGCCAGTCCCCCATGCGAGTTACCATGGGGCCTATAGGGATTCCTCTCCCATCGATGCCGGTGCCTAAGACCTTGTGTGGAGTCGGGCCAGACCCTGAGGATGCCTCTCCAGTGCTGACATGAATCTTTCCATACTTCTGGAGTCTCACCAGGGGAGTCAGTCCTCATCTCGTGTGGGGGCATGCACCTGCGATTTCCTCACAAGCTGTAGCAGCAGTGTCACGCTTGCCGCCATGTGGTTCAAGGGATCAGTCGCTTTGGGCATCGAGGCTTTCCCCACGAGGCTTTCGAACAGGGCTTGTCCCAAATGTCACGTGGTGGTGTGAGTCTATCCTCGGCGTGAAACGTCGAGGCAGTTGCAAGGGAAAGCAGGTTCTTCCTGGAATGGGACGGAGACATCTGGGGGACTCTTGGAATGCTGGCAAGGCCCTGGAGTTCCTCTCGCCTTTTCCTGTGGAGAGTGCCTCCTCCTTGAGATGCGACGGGAAGTCCGGGAATTCTTTCCCCGACGATGAAGGGAAAGGATCCCTCCTTCTCGAGCTACGAGGCGGAAACGGGGCTCCGCTGGATGTGGGTGGGACCCTCGTCCTTCCTCTCGAGTGAAGATGGGTATGTCGGAGAACTTCTTGACTTGCAGCAAGGGTGTGAAGGACCCTTTCGAAGTTCCAGAGGTTAGTTGTGATTAGCCTCGAGACGCCTCAGCGGAAATGGGCCTCATCTCGCCTGGAGGGGAGAACCTCCTGGATTTTCTCGAGTTGCAGCTTCCTCTCGAAGTAGGCCCCATGTCCCCTTGGGGAGGGTGTCATGCCTCTTTTCTCCTCACTGCCAAAGGGTGGAACCAAGCTCGCTCTGTCAGAGGTACAAAAACAGCAATTGAATGGATTTTCAAGCTCTTGCTAGCTGCACCCTTTCAGGGCCCACTTTACTGAAACAGGTGCTCTGTGTGCCCTGGTTGGGTATGCAGGTTCACAAACAGGGTGAGATCCTGTCCAAGCCAAGAATTTTCCTGAAAGACCTAGGCTCACTAGAGCTCTCCTCCGGAGCAAAGGGGAGAGAGGAGATGTATGGAGGAGTCTTTGCCTTTCCCTGTGAGTGTGGGGCTACTCCCTACGGCCCCAGGCTCAGAGATAACTGCCTCTAAGAAAGGAATGGCAAGAAGCGCTATTCTTGGAGGTTGGGACAGGGAGTTCGCAGCATGTGGGGAAAGAAAGACTTCTTCGGGGAAGAAGAGGCAACCACCGGGGTGTGTTTGCAAGCCTCTATTTGGAAGGAACAGGTTTGCTTATACAACTCAAGACCTCCAGATCTGCTCAGAGGACTGAAGTTCCAGAGACAGGGCCATGTATCTTCCTCCCTTTGAGATCCTTGCAAAGACATTCCTAGCAGATCGTGGGAGTGCCCATGAAGAAGCAAGCAGCGGGAGTGTGCTTGACATCACTGGCTGCCTACCTGGGCTCAGCTCCTCAAGGGGCCTTTCTCTCCGCCTGGTAGGCCTATGTCCCTCTTGGGGAGGGTGGTGCCCTCTTCCCTCCACACTGCCAAAGGGTGGAGGTGGAGCAAACTCGTTCTCTCTGAGGTAAAAAAAAAAAAAGACAAATTGGATGGATTTTTAAGCTCTTGCTATGCTGCACCCCTCCGGACCCCACTCGAGCAAAACAGGTGCCCTGTGGCCCCTAGGTCGGGTATGCAGGTTCACACACCAGGGTGTGATCCCGTCAAAGCCAAGAATTTTCCTGACAGACCTAGGCTCACTAGAGCTCTCCTCCAGAGGAAAGGG
>NW_017200705.1:0-6924 GCF_001704415.2 Capra hircus
GTCTGGACAGCCAAGCACAGCTGAAGGAGCACTGCAGAGCCCTCCCTTCCCGCGGACAGAGCTCTCAGTGCTGGAGCCCTTGGAAAGTGTGGAACTCAGAGAACCCTTAAGCCCTCCAAACAAGTGCGTCTCTGCGGGGAGGAGAGCTGCTAGGCAAACCTACTTGTGAGGCCAAGCTTCTGGGCGCCCGCCAGACGTCAAGCCTCGGCTGGACGGGGCGCAACACCAGTCAGCGGGCCCTAGGAGACTCGTACTCTTCGGTGCTGCACTAAGTCTGGGCCAAGCGAACCGCTTGAGGAGCCCTGCCAGTTGCCTTCCATTCCCTCTAGACAGAGCTTCACTGCTGGAAACGCCCTTGGCCAGGTGGGCAACCAACCAGCCCCAAAGCCCTCCCCAAGGACTCTTTGGAACTAAGTACAAAAGCAAAGGCCAGGAGCAGAGCGTGAACAGGAAAGGCATGCGAGTGGCATCTCCCAGAACTCGAGCCTGCCTGCTTCGTCCAGGGGAGGGAGCCTAAACAGCCCAGGGCAAGTCATGGGCCAAGGCTTCGCGCACATAAAGACAGCACGCACCAGCAACCCTGCCAGATCCGACGGCCTCTAAGCAGAGATAGCAGCTCTGCCTTATTGCCGAGGCGCGCACTTGGCTGGAGCAAGCCAGGCGCTTTCAGCTTGACGGGCAGGGCTGCCCTGCCTACTTCCCCCGAGGAAGCTCGCTTCCATTGCTGTGCTGTGCACTCGCCATCCAGGCGGGGGCGCAGGGCTCCTCCAGCAGGTCTTGCCTCAGGCGCTTCCCTGAGTGGCGGCTGTGGGGCGGGGGGGGCGGCGAAACACAGACACGCAGCGATCAGCCCAGAAACACCTGCCACATATCTGCTGCTGGGGGATGAGACGTGCCTAGGGAACCTACCTCTTCATACAATTTCTAGGGCGCCCACGGAATAGGCCTCCGGCAGTCCGGCGGCTGAAGTACCCCAGCCAGGGGCCCTGGAGCCTGTGCACTCTCCGTCGGAGCTTTGTCTGGGCGGCCAAGGACCTGCTGAAGGAGCCCTGCTGTTGCCTTCGGCTTCCCTCTGACCAGAGCTTTCACTGCCTGGAGCCCTTGGCAGGGTGCAAAGCCCACCAGCCCTAAGCCCTCCTCAAGGACCGCTTGGACCTAAGCTCCAAACGCACAGGCAGGGTCTAGAGCTGAAGCAGAAAGGCGCCAAGTGGCGTTTCCGAGCTCACAGCAGACCTGCTCCTTCCTGGGAGGAGCCTTAAAGCAAGGGCAATGTCTCGCAAGGCTCGGCCTATGGCAGAGCATCTTGGTGCCAGAACTCTCCAGACGGGCCTCTGAACAGAGCTAGAGACTGCCGCAACTGGAGGCGCACTTAGCTTCGTGCTAAGCAGGATTTCAGCCTTGACGGAGAATTGCTGCCTCCTCTTCCTCCGAGGAGGCTCGCTTCCCTCCTGGCCTGTCACCGCCTATCAGGCGGGGGCCAGCCGGGCTCCCCAGCAGGTCTTGCCTCAGGCGCTGCTTCCCTGAGTTGGGGCTTGGGCAGACGAACCCAAACACGCCAGGAATCAGCCCCAAACACGCTGCACAGTGTCTCTGCTGGGGAGGAGAGTGCCTAGGGAACCTACGTCTCTCACACACTTTCTAGGACCCACGGAGTCAGCCTCTGGGAGTGGTGGGGATGCAAAACCCAGCCAGGGGCCCTTGGAACCTGGTGCTCTCCGTGCGGAGCTTTGTCTGGGCGGCCAAGGAACCGCTGAAGGAGCCCTGCTGTTGCCCTTCGCTTCCCTCTGACAGAGCTTTCACTGCTGGAGCCCTTGGCAGTGTGCAACCCACCAGCCCCTAAGCCCTCCTCAAGGACGCTTGGGACCTAAGTGCAAAGGCAAGGCAGGGGTAGAGCTGAAGCCAGGAAGGCGCCAGTGGCGTTTCCGAGCCTCACACAGCCTGCTCCTTCCTGGGGAGGGAGCCTTAAAGCAAGGCAAGTCTGCGCAAGGCTCGCCTATGGCAGAGCATCTTGGTGCCAGGAACTCTGCCAGATCGGGCCTCTGAACAGAGCTAGAGATCTGCCGTACTGGAGTCCGCACTTAGCTTCGTGGAAGCAGGGATTTCAGCTTGACGGGGACTTGCTGCCTCCTCTTCCCCGAGGAGGCTCGCTTCCCTGCTGGCTGTGCACTCGCCTATCAGGCGGGCGGCGCAGGGGCTCCTCCAGCAGGTCCTTGCCTCAGGGGGCTGCTTCCCCTGAGTTGGGGCTGTGGGCAGGAACCCAGACACGCAGGATCAGGCCCCAAACACCTGCACATGTCTCTGCTGGGGAGGAGAGTGCTAGGGAACCTACGTCTGTCATACACTTTCTGGGCACCCAAAGGAATCAGCCTCCGTGTGTGCGGGGCTGAAAACCCCCAGCCAGGGGCCCTGGGAGCCTGGTGCTCTCCGTGTGGCGCTGAATCTGGGCGGCCAAGCAACCGCTGGAGGAGCCCTGCAGTTGCCCTTCCCTTCCCTCTGACAGAATTCTCACTGCTGGAGCCCTTGGCAGTGTGCAACCCACCAGCCCCTAAGCTCTCCTTAAGGAGGACTGGCGACCTAAGTGCAAAGGCAAGGCAGGATTGGAGCTGAGGCAAGGAAAGGCAGCCAGTGGCGACTCCCAGGCTCCTGCTCGCCTGCTCCTTCCTGGGAGAGGCAGCCTAAAAGCAAGGCAAGTCTGGGCAAGGCTAGCCCCCGGCCAGAGCAGCCTCGCGCCAGGAACTCTGCCAGATCGGGGCTCTGAGCAGAGCTAGAGCTCTGCCGTACTGGAGGCGCACTTAGCTCCGTGCAAGCAGGGCTTTCCTACTTGACTGGGCTGGGCTGCCTCCTCTTCTCCCGAGGAGGCTCGCTTCACCTGCTGGCTGTGCATCTCGCCTATCAGGCGGGCGCGCAGGGCTCCTCCAGCAGGTCTTGCCTCAGGGGCTGCTTCCCCTGAGTTGAGGCTGTGGGCGGGAACCCAGACACGCAGGATAAGGCCCCAACCACCTGCACATGTCTCTGCTGGGGAGGAGAGTGCTAGGGAACCTACGTCTCTCACACACTTTCTAGGCACCCACGGAGTCAGCCTCTGGGAGTGTGGGGATGCAAAACCCAGCCAGGGGCCCTTGGAACCTGGTGCTCTCCGTGCGGAGCTTTGTCTGGGCGGCCAAGGAACCGCTGAAGGAGCCCTGCTGTTGCCCTTCGCTTCCCTCTGACAGAGCTTTCACTGCTGGAGCCCTTGGCAGTGTGCAACCCACCAGCCCCTAAGCCCTCCTCAAGGACGCTTGGGACCTAAGTGCAAAGGCAAGGCAGGGGTAGAGCTGAAGCCAGGAAGGCGCCAGTGGCGTTTCCGGAGCCTCACACAGCCTGCTCCTTCCTGGGGAGGGAGCCTTAAAGCAAGGCAAGTCTGCGCAAGGCTCGCCTATGGCAGAGCATCTTGGTGCCAGGAACTCTGCCAGATCGGGCCTCTGAACAGAGCTAGAGATCTGCCGTACTGGAGTCGCACTTAGCTTCGTGTAAGCAGGGATTTCAGCTTGACGGGGACTTGCTGCCTCCTCTTCCCCCGAGGAGGCTCGCTTCCCTGCTGGCTGTGCACTCGCCTATCAGGCGGGGGCGCAGGGCTCCTCCAGCAGGTCTTGCCTCAGGGGCTGCTTCCCCTGAGTTGGGGCTGTGGGCAGGAACCCAGACACGCAGGATCAGGCCCCAAACACCTGCACATGTCTCTGCTGGGGAGGAGAGTGCTAGGGAACCTACGTCTGTCATCACACCTTTCTGGGCACCCAAGGATCAGCCTCTCGGTGTGTGCGGGGCTGAAAACCCCAGCCAGGGGCCCTTGGGAGCCTGGTGCTCTCCGTGTGGCGCTGAATCTGGGCGGCCAAGCAACCGCTGGAGGAACCCTGCAGTTGCCCTTCCCTTCCCTCTGACAGAGTTCTCACTGCTGGAGCCCGTGGCAGTGTGCAACCCACCAGCCCCTAAGCCCTCCTTTAGGAGGACTGGGACATAAGTGCAAAGGCAAGGCAGGATTGGAGCTGAGGCAAGGAAGGCGCCAGTGGCGATCTCCCAGGCTCCTGCTGCCTGCTCCTTCCTGGAGAGGGCAGCCTAAATGCAAGGCAAATCTGGGCAAGGCTCGCCCCCGGCCGAACAGCCTTGATCGCCGGAACACTGCCAGATCGGGGCTCTGAGCAGATCTAGAGCTCTGCCGTACTGGAGGCACACTTAGCTCCGTGCAAGCAGGGCTTTCCACTTGACGGGGCTGGGCTGCCTCCTCTTCCCCGAGGAGGCTCGCTTCCCTGCTGGCTGTGCACTCGCCAATCAGGCGGGTGCGCAGGGCTCCTCCAGCAGGTCTTGCCTCAGGGGCTGCTTCCCCTGAGTTGGGCTGTGTGGCGGGAACCCAGACACGCAGGATCAGGCCCCAACCACCTGCACATGTCTCTGCTGGGGAGGAGAGTGCTAGGGAACCTACGTCTGTCACACACTTTCTAGGCACCCACGGAGTCAGCCTCTGGGAGTGTGGGGCTGCAAAACCCAGCCAGGGGCCCTTGGAACCTGGTGCTCTCCGTGCGGCGCTTAGTCTGGGCGGCCAAGGAACCGCTGAAGGGGCCCTAGCTGTTGCCCCTCGCTTCCCTCTGACAGAGCTCTCACTGCTGGAGCCCTTGGCAGTGTGCAACCCACAGCCCCTAGCCTCCTTAAGGAGGAATGGGACCTAAGTGCAAAGGCAAGGCAGGATTGGAGCTGAGGCAAGAAGGCGCCAGTGGCGTCTCCCTAGGCTCCTGCTGCCTGCTCCTTCCCAGGGAGGCAGCCTAAAAGCAAGGCAATTCTGGGCAAGGCTAGCCCCGGCAGAGCAGCCTCGCGCCAGGAACTCTGCCAGATCGGGGCTCTGAGCAGGGCTAGAGCTCTGCCGTCCTGGCGCACTTAGCTCCGTGCAAGCAGGGCTTTTCCGCTTGACGGGGCTGGGCTGCCTCCTCTTCCCCGAGGAGGCTCGCTTCCCTGCTGGCTGTGCTCTCGCCTATCAGGCGGCGTGCGCAGGGCTCCTCCAGCAGGTCTTGCCTCAGGGGCTGCTTTCCCTGAGTTGGGGCTGTGGGCGGGAACCCAGACACGCAGGATCAGGCCCCAACCACCTGCACATGTCTCTGCTGGGGGAGGAGAGTGGCGGGGAACCTACGTCTGTCACACACTTTCTAGGCACCCATGGAGTCAGCCTCTGGGTGTTCGGGGCTGCAAAACCCAGCCAGGGCCCTTGGAACCTGGTGCTCTCCGTGTGGCGCTGAGTCTGGGCGGCCAAGCAACCGCTGAAGGAGCCTGCTGTTGCCCTTCGATCCCTCCTACAGAACTCTCACTTCTGGAACCCTTGGTGGTGTGCAACCCACCAGCCCCTGAGCCCTCCTCAAGGACGCTTGGGACCTAAGTGCAAAGGCAAGGCAGGGGAAGAGCTGAAGCCAGGGAAGCGCCAGTGGCGTCTCCCAGCCTCACACAGGCTGCTCCTTCCTAGGGAGGGAGCCTAAAAGCAGGTAAGTCTGGGCAGGCTCGCCCATGGCAGAGCAGCCTCGCGACGGGAACTCTGCCAGATCGGGGCTCTGAGCAGAGCCAGAGCTTCTGCCGTACTGGAGGCGCAGCTAGCTCCCTGCAAGGAGGGCTTTCAAACCCCAAACAATGAACACATACCCCAAAACCCGAACCACATACCCAAGCATGGTACCGAACCCCAAACCCCATATCCTGAATCTGAACCCCTATCCCAACCACAAACCCCAAACCCTGAACAGGGAACTCCAAACCCCTTACCCGAACTCAAAACCCCTAACCCAATCCCCAAACCCGAACCCCAAACACCTAACCCGTACCGTGAAACCCTAACCCTAACCCAAACCCCTAACCCGAGCCCTAAACCCCAAACCCAAACCCGACCCTCAAGCCCCGAACCGCAAATCCTGAAACACGTAGCCCAAACCCCGAATCCATAACTCCAAACCCCAATCCAGAACCAACCCGAACCCCAAACCACTAGCCCGAACCCCAAACCCAAACCCAAACCGCCACCCCTAAACGAACCCCAAACCCTGAACCCAAACCCCTAACCTGTACCCTCTAACCCGAATCCAATCCCCAACCCCCAACCGTGAACCTCAAACCCCAAACCCTAACCCTAACCTCAAACCCCAAACCCCAACTGCGAACCTCTAAACCAATCCGAGAACCCTAACCTGATCCCCAAACCCCAAACCAAGCCCCAAACTCAAACCGCGAGCCCCAAACCCAACCCTTAACCCGATCCTCAAACCCCAAACCCAACTGCAAACCCCTAATCTGAACGAGAACCATAACCTGATCCCAAACCCCAAACCCTAAGCTGAACCTTGAACCCCTAATCGGAACCCCAAACCCCAAACGAGAACCGCGAACCCGGAACCCCAAACCCTGAACTCCAAACCCCAAACCCGAACCCTGAACCCTAACCCGAACCCGAATCCAAACCCTAAGAAGGGAGGGATTCCCGTAACCCGAACTCTGAACCTGAACCCTAACAAGTTGAGGGATGCCGGCCACCCTAACCCTAACCCTAACACAATAAAACTCTAAAAGAAAAGAAACTTTTCTGGCCTAAGCCCCGCCCCTTGTGGTCCCCCATCCGCTCAAAGCAAAAAAGGCAAGCCCGGACTGGAACTTCTGACCCACAAAGCCAGATTGCATGTTTACTCGGCCGTCAGCCTAACCGCTATGCTAACAAAGCCCCCCGGGTTTCATGCTGCTCCCAGGCACTCTTCAAGCCTCGGCCCCGCAGGGCAGGCTAATAAAGAACTATGGGCCCATTAGCGCTCACTTTTAAGCCTAACCGTAACCTGAACCCTGACCCTGACCTGAACCCTAACCCAAACCCGACTCTAAGAAGAGGGGGGTTCCCGAATTCTAACCCTAACCCGAACCCGAACCCGA
>NW_017200706.1:0-6924 GCF_001704415.2 Capra hircus
ATTTCAAGCCGAGGAAGACGCACTGGTGGCACGTGGGACAGCCCTGGAAAGCTCGTGGGAAAGCCTCGTGGGAAAGCCTCCAGGGAAACCCAGTGATCCCTTGATCCACGCGATGGGAAGCGTGACACTGATGCTACAGCTCGGAAGGAAAGCGCACGTGCATGCCCCACTCGAGACGAGGAGTGACTCCCCTGGGGACACTCCAGCAGTACCCAAGATACATGTCAGCACTGGAGAGGAATCCTCAGGTTCCGGCACCGACTCCACACTAGGTCTTAGGCCCCGGCATCGACGGGAGAAGAATCCCGAGAGGCCCCCGAGCAACTGGCATGGGGACTGGCCTTTCCTGAGGCCACCAGAGCGGGTCCCTGAGGTCCCCGTGGTAAGTCGAGAGCACCGGCCGCAACTCTTGAAAATCCAAGAGGTTCTCCCCTCCAGGCGAGATGAGGCCCTTTTCCGATGAGGCTCCTCGAGGCTAATCACACCTAAACGCTGGAATTTCCCAAGGATCCTTCACACCCTTGCTGCAACTCAAGAAGTTCCCCGACATACCCGACTCCACTCGAGAAGAAGGACGAGAGTCCCGCCCACATACAGAGGAGCCCCGTTTCCGCCTCATAGCTCTAGAGGAGGGATCCTTTCCCTGCGTGGTCGGGAAAGAATTCCCGGCGTTCTTGTCGCATCTCAAGAGGAGGCGCTCTCCACTTGAAACGCGAGAGGAACTCCAGGTTCGTGCCACCTTCCCACACTCCCCCAGATGTCTCATTCCATTCCACGGAAACCTGTTTTCCCTGCACTGCCTCGACTTTCAAGCTGAGGATCGACTCACACCACGGTGGCATGTGGGACAGCCCTGTGTGAAAGCCTCGTGGGAAAGTCTCCTGGGAAAGCCTCGAGGGAAAGCCACAGATCCCATGATCCACGCGAAGGGAAGAGTGACACAGCTGCTACAGCTCGGGAGGAAAACCCACGTGCTTGTCCCCACTCGCGACGAGGAATGACTCCCCTGGGAGACTCCAGAAGTACCCAAGATCCATGTTAGCACTGGAGAGGAATCCTCAGGTTCTGGCACAGACTCCACACAAGGTCTCAGGCCCCAGCATCGACGGAGAGGAATCCCGAGAGGCCCCCGAACAACTGCATGGGGACTGGCCTTTCCTGAGGCCACCAGAGCGGGTCCCTGAGGTCCCAGTCTTAAGTCGAGAGCACCTGCCGCAACTAGAGAATATCCAGGAGGTTCTCCCCTCCAGGCGAGATGAGGCCCATTTCTGCTGAGGAGTCTCGAGGCTAATCACACCTAACCTCTCGAACTTCCAAAGGGTCCTTCACACCCTTGCTGCAACTCAAGAAGTTCCCCGACATACCCGTCTCCACTCGAGAGAAGCACGAGAGTCCCGCCCAAATCCAGAGCAACCCCGTTTCCGCCTCATACCTCAAGCGGTGGGATCCTTTCCCTGCGTGGTCGGGAAAGAATTCCGGCATTCCCGTCACATCTCGGGAGGAGGCGCTCTCCACCGGAAAGCCGAGAGGAACTCCAGGGTCGTGCCACCATTCCCACATTCCTTGAGATGTCTCAGTTTTCCCTGCACTGCGTCGACTTTCAAGCCGAGGATCGACTCACACCACGGTGGCACGTGGGACAGCCCTGTGGAAAGCCTCGTGGGAAAGCCTCGTGGGAAAGCCTCGAGGGAAAGCCACAGATCCCTTGATCCACCTGAAGGGAAGCGTGACACTGCTGCTACAGCTCGGGAGGAAAGCGCACGTGCATGCCCCCACTCGAGACGAGGACTGACTCCCCTGGGAGACGCCAGAAGTACCCCAAGATCCATGTCAGCACTGGAGAGGAATCCTCAGGTTCCGGCACCGACTCCACACAAGGTCTTAGGCCCCGGCATCGACGGGAGAGGAATCCCGAGAGGCCCCCGAGCAACTCGCATGGGGACTGGCCTTTCCTGAGGCCACCAGAGCGGGTCCCTGAGGTCCCCGTCGTAAGTCGAGAGCACCTGCCGCAACTCGAGAAATCCAGGAGGTTCTCCCCTCCAGGCGAGATGAGGCCCATTTCCGCTGAGAGTCTCGAGGCTAATCACATCTAACATCTGGAACTTCCAAAGGGTCCCTTCACACCCTTGCTGCAACTCAAGAAGTTCCCGAAATACCCGTCTCCACTCGAGAGGAAGCACGAGAGTCCCGCCCACATCCAGAGGAGCCCCGTTTCCGCCTCCTAGCTCGAGAGGAGGGATCCTTTCCCTGCGTGGTCGGGAAAGAATTCCGGCGTTCCCGTCGCATCTCAAGAGGAGGCGCTCTCCACAGGAAAGGCGAGAGGAACTCCAGGTCGTGCCACCATTCCAGAGTCCCAGATGTCTCAGTCCATTCCAGGGAAACCTGTTTTCCCTGCACTGCCTCGACTTTCAAGCCGAGGATCGACTCACACCACGGTGGCACGTGGCCCTGTGGGCCTCGTGGGAAAGCCTCGTGGGAAAGCCTCGAAAGGAGGGAAAGCCACATCCCTTGATCCACGCGAAGGGACACACTGCTGCTACAGCTCGGAGGAAAGCGCACGTGCATGCCCCACTGAGACGAGGACTGACTCCCCTGGGGAGACTCCAGAAGTACCCCAAGATCCATGTCAGCACTGGAGAGGAATCCTCAGGTTCCGTGACTCCACACAAGGTCTTAGGCCCCGGCATCGACGGGAGAGGAATCCCAAGAGGCCCCCGAGCAACTCGCATGGGGACTGGCCTTTCCTGAGGCCACCAGAGCGGGTCCCTGAGGTCCCCGTCGTAAGTCGAGAGCACCTGCCACAACTCGAGAAAATCCAGGAGGTTCTCCCCTCCAGGCGAGATGAGGCCCATTTCCGCTGAGGCGTCTCGAGGCAAAATCACACCTAACCTCTGGAACTTCCAAAGGGTCCTTCACACCCTTGCTGCAACAAAGAAGTTCCCGACATACCGTCTCCACTGGAGAGGAAGCACGAGAGTTCCGCCCACATCCAGAGGAGCCCCGTGTCCGCTTCCTAGCTCGAGAGGAGGGATCCTTTCCCTGCGTGGTCGGTCATTTATTCCCAGCATTCCCGTCGCATTTCAAGAGGAGGCGCTCTCCACAAGAAGGCGAGAGGAACTCCAGGGTTGTGCCACCATTCCAGAGTCCCCAGATGTCTCAGTCCATTCCAGGGAAACCTGTTTTCCCTGCACTGCCTCGACTTTCAAGCCGAGGATCGACTCTCACCACTGTGGCATGTGGGACAGCTGTGGGAAAGCCTCGTGGGAAAGCCTCGAGGGAAAGCCACAGATCCCTTGATACACGCAAAGGGAAGCGCGACACTGCTGCTACAGCTCGGAGGAAAGCGCACGTGCATGCCTCCCCTCGAGACGAGGACTGACTCCCTTGGGGAGACTCCAGAAGTACCCCAAGATCCATGTCAGCACTGGAGAGAAATCCTCAGGTTCCGGAACCGACTCCACACAAGGCCTTGGCCGGCATCGACGGGAGAGGAATCCGAGAGGCCACAGAGCAACTCGCATGGGTCTGGCCTTTCCTGAGGCCACCAGAGCGGGTCCCTGAGTTCCCCGTCCTATGTCGAGAGCACCTGCTGCAACTCGAGATAATACAGGAGGTTCTCCCCTCCAGGCGAGATGAGGCCCATTTCCGCTGAGGCGTCTCGAGTCTAAACACACCTAACCTCTGGAACTTCCAAAGGGTCCTTCACACCCTTGCTGCAACTCAAGAAGTTCCCCGACATACCCGTCTCCACTCGAGAGGAAGCACAAGAGTCCCGCCCACATCCAGAGGAGCCCCGTTTCCGCCTCCTAGCTCGAGAGGAGGGATCCTTTCCCTACGTGGTCGGGAAAGAATTCCGGCGTTCCCGTCACATCTCAAGAGGAGTCGCTCTCCACCGGAAGGGGAGAGGAACTCCAGGGTCGTGCCACCATTCCCAGAGTCCCCCAGATATCTCAGTCCATTCCAGGGAAACCTGTTTTCCCTGCACTGCCTCGACCTTCAAGCCGAGGATCGACTCACACCACGGTGGCACGTTGGACAGCCCTGTGGGAAAGCCTCGTGGGAAAGCCTCGTGGGAAAGCCTCGAGGTAAAGCCACAGATCTCTTGATCCACGCGAAGGGAATCGTGACTCTGCTGCTACAGCTCGAGAGGAAAGCGCACGTTCATGCCCCCACTCGAGACGAGGACTGACTCCCCTGGGGAGACTCCAGAAGTACCCCAAGATCCATGTCAGCACTGGAGAGGAATCCTCAGGTTCCGGCACCTGCTGGGAGCCAGTGTGAGGAATCCCGCCCGTGACAAGGTCATGAGGAATGAAGCTGACATACGCAAGGCGTGCTCAGACTTCAGGGACCCCTCTGCAAATTCCTAAGCACGTACCCCAACAAAAATCTGCCGGCTTTTGTGCTCTGCTTTTCCACTCTTCTGACATTTTCTGGAAAAAGTCAATTCAGGGCTTTAGTCTTCTGCATTTGAAAGAGTGTTTCAATCCAAAAACCCCTCCGATGGCTGTCTAGCCTGCCTGCAGGACTCGTACAACTGCGCATGTGATTGTTTGAGGCCTCCTGACCGCAGGAGTCACAGGAAGCTTAAAATATCCTAGGAATGTAGCAGCTTCCGAGGAGTCAAAATCTTTAGAATAGGACTGATTAAAGGTTTCATTTTTTGGGTCAATGCTTGCTGCCAATTTTCATATCCTTTATTTTTAGATATAGTTGGTATATAGAAAAACAAGTAGTAGACCTGGTATTAGCAACATTAGATCTTTGAGTTAAGTACCTTCTTTGTTATATCCCACTGCACCTTTGTTCTATAGAGATGTAACTTTAATGCTTTAAGGAGATGCAGATTAAAAAAAAAAAACACTTCAGGGGAAACAAAATTAACATTCATTAAGGAAGAGAGCCAAAAAGTGTTAACAAGCCTCTTGTCCAAAAGATAATGTAAATCACCTGAGACCTTTTGTATACAAAATGATATACGGAAAGAATCTGGGTTGCGAACGCTACATAATTTTGTGTTACCCATTGATCTCCGTGTTTTATCAAAAGTATAAAAGGCCTTCTGAACAATAAAGGATGGGGGCCAGTTTCTCGAACTAGTCTCTCGGCCTGGTTTCTTGGGACTCTGGCTCCCCCCATGTCTCTCTCTCTCTCTTCTTCTCTCCCATTCCCTCTCTCTGCTCTTTACTTTAACTTCAGGCTGAATCTCCATCTGGGGCCCGGAGGCTCGCCAGGTCTACTTACTTGCCCCGGCTGTTAAGACCCCACACGAAAGGGAGCTTAAGGCGAGGCACCCTTAGATATTCAAGCGGGCGCCGGTGGCCCAACGTAGATGGTGCAAATTCCTTGTCTGGAATTTTATTGGCCTTCCGCGTAAACCAAGCTATTCAGCCCTCTTCCTCCATTTAATCTTCTACTACACTATAGTTTCTTAATCTAATCTTACATTAATAAACAAACAAGTCTTTCCACGCCAACGCCGTCCACCCTTCGAATTTCCTGGATCCACCGGGGCTGGACCCCGGTAGGCACCGACTCAACACAAGGTCTTAGGCCCTGGCATGGACGGGAGAGGAATCCCGAGAGGCCCCGAGCAACTCGCATGGGGACTGGCCTTTCCTGAGGCCACCAGAGCGGGTCCCAGTGGTCCCCGTCGTAAGGCGAGAGCACGTACCACAACTCGAAAAAATCCAGGAGATTCTCCCCTCCAGGGGAGATGAGGCCCATTTCCGCTAAGGCGTCTCGACTCTAAACACACCTAACCTCTGGAATTCCAAAGGATCCTTCACACCGTTGCTGCAACTCAAGAATTTCCCCAACATACCCGTCTCCACTCGAGAGGAAGCACGAGAGTCCCGGCCACATCCAGAGGAGCCCCGTTTCCGCCTCCAAGTTCGAGAGGAGGGATCCTTTTCCTGCGCGGCGGGAAAGAATTCCCGGTGTTCCCGTCGCATCTCAAGAGGAGGCGCTGTCCACAGGAAAGGCGAGAGGAACTCCAGGGTCGTGCCACCATCCCAGAGTCCCCCAGTTGTCTCAGTCCATTCCAGGAAACCTGTTTTCCCTGCACTGCCTCGACTTTCAAGCCGAGGATCGACTCACACCACGGTGGCACGTGGGACAGCCCTGTGGAAAAGCCTGGTGGGAAAGCCTCGAGGGAAAGCGACAGATGCTTTGATCCACGCGAAGGGAAGCGTGACACTGCTGCTTCTGGTCGGGAGGAAAGTACACGTGCATGCCCCCACTCGAGACGAGGACTGACTCCCCTGGGGAGACTCCAGAAGTACCCCAAGATCCATGTCAGCACTGGAGAGGAACCCTCACTTTACGGCACCGACTCCACAAAGGTCTTAGGCCCCAGCATCGACGGGAGAGGAATCCCGTGAGTCTCCCCGAGCAACTCGCATGGGGACTGGCCTTTCCTGAGGCCACCAGAGCGGGTCCCTGAGGTCCCCGTCGTAGGTCGAGAGCACCAGCAGCAACTTGAGAAAATCCAGGAGGTTCTCCCTCCAGGCGAGATGAGGACCATTTCCGCTGAGGTGTCTCAAGGCTAATCACACCTTACCTCTGGAACTTCCAAAGGGTCCTTAACACCCTTGCTGCAACTCAATAAGATCCCCAACATACCCGTCTCCACTCGAGAGGAAGCACGAGAGTCCGCCCACATCCAGAGGAGCCCCGTTTCCGCCTCCTAGCTCGAGAGGAGGGATCCTTTTCCCTCAGTGATCGGGAAAGAGTTCCCAGTGTTCCCGGCGCATCTAAAGAGGAGGCGATCTCCACAGGAAAGGCGAGAGGAAATCCAGGGTCGGCCACCATTCCCAGCGTCCCCCAGATGTCTCAGTGCATTCCAGGGAAACCTGTTTCCCTGCATTGCCTCGACTTTCAAAGCCAAGGATCGACTCACACCACGGTGGCAGTGGGTGTGAA
>NW_017200707.1:0-6924 GCF_001704415.2 Capra hircus
GGACTGACTCCCCTGGGGCGACTCCAGACGTACCCCCAAGATCCATGTCAGCACTGGAGAGGAATCCTCAGGTTCCGGCACCTACTCCACACAAGGTCTTAGGCCCGGCATCGACGGGAGAGGAATCCCGAGAGGCCCCCAAGCTACTCACATGGGGACTGGCCTTTCCTGAGGCCACCACAGCGGATCCCTGAGGTCCCCGTCGTAAGTCGAGAGCACCTGCCGCAACTCGAGAAAATCCAGGAGGTTCTCCCTCCAGGTGAGCTGAGTCCCATTTCCGCTGAGGTATCTCGAGGCTAATCACACCTTACCTGTGGAACTTCCAAAGGGTCCTTCACACCCTTACTGCAACTCAAGAAGTTCCCCGACATACCCGTCTCAACTCGAGAGGAAGCACGAGAGTCCCGCACACATCGAGAGAAGCCCCGTTTCCGCCTTCTAGCTCAAGAGGAGGGATCCTTTCCCTGCGTGGTCGGGATAGAATTCCCGATGTTCCCGTCACATCTCAAGAGGAGTCGCGCTCCACAGGAAAGGTGAGAGGAACTCCAGGGTCGTGCCACCATTCCCAGAGTCCCCTGGATCTCTCAGTCCATTCCAGGGAAACCTGTTTTCCCTTCACTGCCTCGACTTTCAAACCGAGAATCGACTCACACCACGGTGGCACGTGGGACAGCCCTGTGGGAAAGCCTCATGGGAAAGCCTCGTGGGAAAGCCTCGTGGGAAAGCCTCGAGGGAAAGGCACAGATCCCTTGATCCAAGCATAGGGAAGCGTGACACTGCTGCTTCAGCTAAGGAGGAAAGCGCACGTGCATGCCCCACTCGAGAGGAGGACTGACTCCCCTGGGGAGACTCCAGAAGTACCCCAAGATCCATGACAGCACTGGAGAGGAATGCTCAGGTTCCAGCACTGACTCCACACAAGGTCTTAGGCCCCAGCATCGACAGGAGAGGAATCCCGAGAGGCCCCGAGCAACTCGCATGGGGACTGGTCTTTCCTGAGGCCACCAGAGCGGGTCCCTGAGGTCCCCGTCGTAAGTGGAGAGCACCTGCCGCAACTCGAGAAAATCCAGGGAGGTTCTCCCCTCCAGGCGAGATGAGGGCCATTTCCGCTGAGGCGTCTCGAGGCTACTCACACCTAACCTCTGGAACTTCCAAAAGGTCCTTCACACCCTTGCTGCAACTCAAGAAGTTCCCCGACATACCCGTCTCCGCTCGAGAGGAAGCACGAGAGTCCCGCCCACATCCAGAGGAGCCCCGTTTCCGCCTCCTAGCTTGAGAGGAGGGATCCTTTCCCTGCGTCGTCCGGAAAGAAATTCCCGGCGTTCCCGTCGAATCTCAAGAGGAGGCGCTCTCCACAGGAAAGGCGAGGAGGAACTCCAGCGTCGTGCCACCATTCCCAGAGGCAACCAGATGTCTCCGTCCATTCCAGGGAAAACAGTTTTCCTGCACTGCCTCGACTTTCAAGCCGAGGATGGACTCACACCACGGTGGCACGTGGGAGAGCCTTGTGAGAAAGCCTCGTGGGAAAGCCTCGTGGAAAGGAAATCCCCTGATCTCTTGATCCTCGCGAGGGAAGGGAGACACTGCTGCTACAGCTCGGGAGGAAAGCGCACGTGCATGCCCCACTCGAGACGCGTACTGACTCCCCTGGGGAGACTCCAGAAGTACCCCAAGATCCATGTCAGCAATGGAGAGGAATCCTCAGGTTGCGTCACTGAGTCCACACAAGGTCTTAGGCCCCAGCATCGACGGGAGAGGAAATCCCGAGAGGCCCCCCAGCAACTCGCATTGGGACTGGCCTTTCCTGAGGCCACCAGAGCGGGTCCCAGGGGTCCCCGTCGTAAATCGGAGAGCACCTGCCGCAACTCGAGAAAATCCAGGAGGTTCTCCCCTCCAGGCTATATGAGGCCCATTTCCGCTGAGGCATCTTGAGGCTAGTCACACCTAACCTCTGGAAATTCCAAAGGTCCTTTCACACCCTTGCTGCAACTCAAGAAGTTCCCAAACATACCCGTCTCGACTCGAGAGGAAGCACGAGAGTTCGCCCACATCCAGAGGAGCCCCGTTTCCGCCTCATAGCTCGAGAGGAGGGAACCTTTCCCTGCGTGGTCGGGAAAGAATCCCGGCGTTCCCGTCGCATCTCAAGAGGAGGCTCTCTCCATAGGAAAGGCGAGAGGAACTCTAGGGTCGGGCCACCATTCCCAGAGTCACCCAGATGTCTGTCCATTCCAGGGAAACCTGTTTTCCCTGCACTGCCTCGACTTTCAAGCCGAGGATCAACTCACACCACGGTGGCACGTGGGACAGCCCTGTGGAAAGCCTCGTGGGAAAGCCTAGTGGAAAGCCTTGAGGCAAAGCCACAGATCCCTTGATCCACGCGAAGGGAAGCATGACACTGCTGCTACAGCTCGGGAGGAAATCGCACGTCCCTGCCCCCACTCGAGACGAGGACTGACTCCCCAGGGGAGACTCCAGAAGTACCCCAAGATCCGTGTCAGCACTGGAGAGGAATCCTCAGGTGCGGGCACCGACTCCCCACAAGGTCTTAGGCACCAGCATCGACGGGAGAGGAATCCCGAGAGGCTCGCGAGCAACTGGCATAGGGACTGGCCTTTCCTGAGGCCTCGAGAGCGGGGTCCCTGAGGTCCCCGTCTGAAGTCGAGAGCACCTGCCGCAACTCGAGAAAATCCAGGAGGTTCGTCCCTCCAGGCGAGATGAGGCCCATTTCCGCTGAGGCGTCTCGAGGCTAATCACACTTAACCTCTGGAAATTCCAAAGGGTCCTTCACAATCTTGCTGCAACTCAAGAAGTTCCCCGACTTACCCGTCTCCACTCGAGAGGAAGCACGAGAGTCCCGCCCACATCCAGAAGAGACCCGTTTCTGCCTCCTAGCTCGAGAGGAGGGATCCTTTCTCTGCGTGTTCGGGGAAGAATTCCCGGCGTTCCCGGTCGCATCACAAGAGGAGACGCTCTCCACAGGAAAGGCGAGAGGAACACCAGGGTCGTGCCACCATTCCCAGAGTCCCCCAGGTGTCTCAGTCCATTCCAGGGAAAACCTGTTTTCCCTGCACTGCCTCGACTTTCAAGCCGAGGATCGACTCACACCACGGTGGCATCGTGGTACAGCCTTGTGAGAAAGCCTCGTGGGAAAGCCTCGTGGGAAAGCCTCAAGGGAAAGCCACAGATCTCTTGATCCACGCGAAGGGAAGCGTGACACTGCTGCTACAGCTCGGGAGGAAAGCGCACGTGCATGCCCCCGCTCGAGACGAGGACTGACTCCCCTAGGGAGACTCCAGAAGTACCCCAGGATCCATGTCTGCACTGGAGAGGAATCCTCAGGTTCCGGCACCGACTCCACACAAGGTCTTAGGCCCGTGCATCGACGTGAGAGGAATCCCGAGAGGCCCCAGAGCAACTCGCATGGGTACTGGCCTTTCCTGAGGCCACCACAGCGGGTCCCTGAGGTCCCCGTCGTAAGTCGAGAGCACCTGCCGCAACTCGAGAAAAACCAGGAGGTTCTCCCCTCCAGGTGAGCTGAGTCCCATTTCCGCTGAGGTATCTCGAGGCTAATCACACCTTACCTGTGGAACTTCCAAAGGGTCCTTCACACCCTTACTGCAACTCAAGAAGTTCCCCGACATTCCCGTCTCCACTCGAGAGGAAGCACGAGAGTCCCGCCTACATCCAGAGGAGCCCCGTTTCCGCCTTCTAGCTCGAGAGGAGGGATCCTTTCCCTGCGTGGTCGGGATAGAATTCCCGGTGTTCCCGTCACATCTCAAGAGGAGTCGCGCTCCCACAGGAAAGGTGAGAGGAACTCCAGGGTCGTGCCACCATTCCCAGAGTCCCCTGGATGTCTCAGTCCATTCCAGGGAAACCAGTTTTCCCTGCACTGCCTCGACTTTCAAGCTGAGGATCGACTCACACCACGGTGGCACGTGGGACAGCCCTGTGGGAAAGCCTCATGGGAAAGCCTCGTGGGAAAGCCTCGTGGGAAAGCCTCGTGGGAAAGCCTCGAGGGAAAGGCACAGATCCCTTGATCCAAGCATAGGGAAGCGTGACACTGCTGCTTCAGCTCAGGAGGAAAGCGCACGTACATGCCCCCGCTAGAGACGAGGACTGACTCCCCTGGGGAGACTGCCAGAAGTACCCCAGGATCCATGTCTGCACTGGAGAGGAATGCTCAGGTTCCGGCACCGACTCCATACAAGATCTTAGGCCCTGGCATCGACGAGAGAGGAATCCCGAGAGGCCCCAAAGCAACTCGCATGTGGACTGGCCTTTCCTGAGGCCACCAGAGCGGGTCCCTGAGGTCCCCGGTCGTAAGTCGAGAGCGCCTGCCACAACTCGAGAAAATTCAGGAGGTACTCCCCTCCAGGCGAGATGAGGCCCATTTCCCAGAGGCGTATCGAGGCTAATCACACCTAACCTATGGAACTTCCAAAGGGTCCTTCACACCCTTGCTGCAACTCAAGAAGTTCCCTGACATACCCGTCTCCACTCGAGAGGAAGCAGGAGAGTCCCGCCAATATCCAGAGGAACCCCGTTACCGCCACCTAGCTCGAGAGGAGGTATCCTTTCCCTGCGTGTTCGGGAAAGAATCCCCGGCGTTTCCGTCGCATCTCAAGAGGAGGCGCTCCCACAGGAAGTGCGAGAGGTACCCCAGAGTCGTGCCACATTCCCAGAGTCCACCAGATGTCTCAGTCCATTCCAGGGAAACCTGTTTTCCCTGCACTGCCTCGACTTTCAAGCCGAGGATCGACTCACACCACGGTGGTCACTTGGGACAGCCCTGTGGGAAAGCCTGATGGGAAAGCCTCGTGGGTAAGCCTCGAGGGAAAGACACAGATCCCTTGATCCACGCGAAGGGAAGCGTGACACTGCTGCTACAGCTCGGGAGGAAAGCGCACGTGCATGCCCCCACTCGAGACGAGGACTGACTTCCCTGGGAAGACTCCAGAAGTACCCCAAGATCCATGTCGGCAATGGAGAGGAATCCTCAGGTTCGGGCACTGACTCCACACAAGGTCTTAGGACCCAGCATCGACCGGGAGTGGAATCCCGAGAGGCCCGGAGCAACTCGCATGGGGACTGGCCTTTCCTGAGGCCACCAGAGCGGGACTCTGAGGTCCCCTTTGTAAGTCGAGAGCACCTGCCGCAACTCGAGAAAATCCAGGAGGTTCTCCCCTGCAGGCGAATTAGGCGCATTTGTGCTGAGGCGTCTCGAGGCTAATCACATCTAACATCTGGAACTTCCAAAGGGTCCTTCACACCCTTGCTGCAACTCAAATAGTTCCCCGACATACCCGGCTCCAATCGAGAGGAAGCACGAGAGTCCCGCCCACATCCAGAGGAGCCCCGTTTCCGCCTCTTAGCACGAGAGGAGGGATCCTTTCCCTGCGAGGTCGGGAAAGAATTCCCGGCGTTCCCGTCGCATATCAAGAGGAGGCGCTCTCCACAGGAAAGGCGAGAGGAACTCCAGGGTCGTGCCACCATTCCCAGAGTCCCCCAGATGTCTCAGTCCTTTCCAGGGAAACCTGTTTTCCCTGCACTGCCTCGACTTTCAAGCCGAGGATCGACTCACACCACGGTGGCACGTGGGACAGCCCTGTGGGAAAGCCTCGTGGGAAAGCCTCGAGGGGAAGGCACAGATCCCTTGATCCACGCGAAGGGAAGCACGACACTGCAGCTACAGCTCGGGGGGAAAGCGCAGCGTGCATGCCCCACACGAGACGAGGCCTGACTCCCCTGGGGAGACTCCGGAAGTACCCCAAGATCCATGTCAGCACTGGAGAGGAATCCTCAGGTTCCGGCACCGACTCCACACAAGGCCTTAGGCCCGGCATCGATGGGAGAGGAATCCCGAGACCCCCAGGAGCAACTCGGATGGGACTGGCCTTTCCTGAGGCCACCAGAGAGGGTCATGAGGTCCCCGTCGTAAATCGAGAGCAACCTGCCGCAACTCGAAGAAAATCCAGGAGGTTCTCCCCTCCAGGCGAGATGAGGACCATTTCACCTGAGGCGTCTCGAGGCTAATCACATCTAACATCTGGAACTTCCAAAGGGTCCTTCACACCCTTGCTGCAACTCAAGAATAGTTCCCCGACATACCCGTCTCCACTCGAGAGGAAGCACGAGAGTCCCGCCCACATCCATGAGGAGGCCCCGTTTCCGCCTCCAAGCATCGAGAGAGGGATCCTTTCCTCTGCGCTGGTCGGGAAAGAATTCCCGGCGTTCCCGTCGCATCTCAAGAGGAGGCGCTCTCCACAGGAAAGGCGAGAGGAACTCCAGGGTCGTGCCACCATTCCCAGAGTCCCCCAGATGTCTCAGTCCATTCCAGGGAAACCTGTTTTCCTGCACTGCCTCGACGTTCAAGCCGAGGATCGACTCACACACGGTGGCACGTGGGCAGCCCTGTGGGAAAGCCTCGTGGGAAAGCCTCGGAAAGCCTCGGGGAAAGCCACAGATCCCTTGATCCACGCGAAGGGAAGCGCGACACTGCTGCTACAGCTCGGGAGGAAGCGCACGTGCATGCCCCCACTCGAGAAGAGGACTGACTCCCCTGGGAGACTCCAGAAGTACCCCAAGATCCATGTCAGCACTGGAGAGGAATCCTCAGATTCCGGCACCCGACTCCACACAAGGTCTTAGGCCCGGCATCGACGGGAGGGAATCCCGGGACTCCCCGAGCAACTCCATGGGGACTGGCCTTTCCTGAGGCCACCAGAGCGGGTCCCTGAGGTCCCCGTCGTAAGTCGAGAGCACCTGCCGCAAGTCGAGAAAATCCAGGAGGTTCTCCCTCCAGGCGAGATGAGGCCCATTTCCGCTGAGGCGTCTCGAGGCTAATCACATCTAACATCTGGAACTTCCAAAGGGTCCTTCACACCTTGCTGCAACTCAATATTTCCCCGACATGCCGTCTCCACT
>NW_017200708.1:0-6923 GCF_001704415.2 Capra hircus
ATATACCAACTCTATCTAAAAATAAAGGATATGAAAATTTAGCAGCAAGCATTGACCCAAAAAGAAACTTTTAATCAGTCCTATATAAAAGATTTTGACTCCTCGGATGCCCTACATTCCTAGGATGTTTTAAGCTTCCTGTGCCTCCTGGGGGAAAGGAGGCCTCAAACAATCACATGCCCAGCTGTACGAGTCCTGCAGGCAGGCTAGAAAGCATTCAGAGGGGTTTTTGGATTGAAACACTCCTTCAAATCCAGAAGACTAAAGCCCTGAATTGACTTTTTCCAGAAAATGTCAGAAGAGTGGAAAAGCAGAGCAAAAAAAGCCGGCAGATTTTTGTTGGGGTACGTGCGTAGGAACTTCCAGAGGGGTCCCTGAAGTCTGAACACACCATGCCTATGTCAGCTTTCTTCCTCATGACGTTATCGGGCGGAGTCCTCATACTGGCTCCCAGCATCAGTCCAATTCAGAGGAACCTGTTTTCCCTGCACTGCCTCGACTTTCACGCTGAGGATCAACTCACACCACGTGGCACGAGGGAAAGCCCTGTGAGAAAGCCTCGTGGGAAAGCCTCCAGGGAAAGCCACAGATCCCTTGATCCACACGACGGGGAAGCGTGACCCTGCTGCTACAGCTCGGGAGGAAAGCACACGTGCGTGCCCTCACTTGAGAGGAGGATTGACTCTCCAGGGGAGACTCCAGAAGAACCCCAATATCCATGTCAGCACTGTAGAGGAAACCTCAGGTTCTGGCCCCGAATCCACACAAGTTGTTCGGCCCGGCATCAACAGGAGAGTTATCAAGAGAAGCCCCCCAGCATCTGGCATGGGGACTGGCCTTTGATGAAGCCACCAGAGCGGGTCCCTGATGTCCCCGTCGTAAGTCGGGAGCACCTGAGCAACTCGAGAAAATCCAGGAGGTTCTCCCCTCCAGGCGAGATGAGGCCAATTTCCAATGAGGTGTCTCGAGGCTAATTACATCTAATCTCTGGAACTTCCAAAGGGTCCTTCACACACTTGCTGCAACTCAAGAAGTTCCCCCGACATTCCCATCTCCACTCGAGAGGAAACACGAGGGTCCTGCCCACATCCAGAGTAGCCCCGTTTCATCCTCCTAGCTAGAGATGAGGGATCCTTTCCCTGCTTGGTCGGGAAAGAACTTCCGGCATTCCCGTCGCATCTCAGGTGGAGGCGCTCTCCACAGGAAGGGAGAGAGGAACTCCATGGTCGTGCCACCATTCCAAGCGTCCCCAGATGTCTCAGTTATTCCAGAGGATCTTGTTTTTACAGAGTGCTTAAACTTTCATGCGAGGATCGCCTCACACCACGGTGGCAAGGGGGACAGCCCTGTGGAATGCCTCGTGGGAAATCCTCTAGGAAAAGCCTAGAGGAAAAGCCACAGATCCATTGATCCACGCGACGGGAAGCATGACACTGCTGCTACAGCTCGGGAGGAAGGAGCATGCCCATGCCCCCACTCGAGACGAGGACTGATTCCCTTGGGAGACTTCAGAAGTATCCCAAAAACATGTCAGCACTGGAGAGGAATACTCAGGTTCTGGCCCCACTCACCGAAGGTCTTGGGCCCCGGCATCTACCGGTGAGGAATCCCGAGAGGCCCCCTTAGCAACTCGCATGGGGACTGGTCTTCCTAAGGCCAACAGAAACGGTCCCTGAGGTCCCCGTCGTAAGTCGAGAGCACTGTCACAACTCCTAGAAAATGAAGGAGATTCTCCCCTTCAGGCGAGATGAGACCCATTTCCACTGAGACGTCTCGAGGCTAATCACACCTAACCTCTGGAACTTCCAAGGGTCCTTCACACCCTTGTTGCAACTCAAGAAGTTCCAGGAGAGACCCGTCGCCACTACATAGGAATCACCAGGGTACCACCACATCCAGAGGAGCCCCAATTCCCCCTCCTAGCTCAATGTGAGGGATGCTTTCCCTGATTGGCCGGAAAGAATTCCTGTCGTACCTGTCGCATCTCAAGAGGAGGCACGCTCCACAAGAAAGGTGAGAGGAACTCCAGGGTCGTTCCACCATTCCAAGAGTACCCAGATGTCTCAGTCCTTTCCAGAGGAACTTGTTTACCCTGCACTGCCTCGACGTTCACGCGGAGGACCGACTCACACGATGGTGGCACGTGGACAGCCTGTGGGAAAGCCTCGTGGGAAAGCCTCGTGGGAAAGCTCGAGGGAAAACAAAGAAACCCCTTGATCAACCCAAAGGGAAATTGACTCTGCCCTAATGCTTGGAGAAAAGCGCACGTGATGCCCCCATTGGAGACGAAGATGACTCCCCTGTGGAGACTCCAGAAGTACCCCAGATCCATGTCAGCACTGGAGAGGAAACCTCAGGTTCGGGCACCGACTCCATCAAGGTCTTAGGCCCGTCATCGACCGGAGAGGAACCCCGAGAGGCCCCTTAACAACTCGCAAGTCGACTGGCATTTCCTGAGCGGACCAGAGCGGGTTACATAAGTCCCGGTCGTAACTGGAGAGCACCTGCTGAAACTCGAGAAAATCCAGGAGGTTCTCCCCTGCAGGCGAGATGAGGGCCATTTCCGCTGAGGCGTCTCGAGTCTAATCACACCTAACCTCTGAACTTCCAAAGGGTCCTTCACACCCTTGCTGCAACTCAAGAAGTTCCCTGACATACCCGTCTCCACACGAGAGGAAGCACCAGAGACCCGCCCACATCCAGAGGAGCCCCGTTTCCGCCTCCTAGCTCGAGAGGAGGGATCCTTTCCCTGCGTAGTCAGGAAAGAATTCCTGGCGTTGCTGGCGCATCTCAAGAGGAGGCGCTCTCCACAGGAAAGGCGAGAGGAACTCCAGGGTCGTGCCACCATTCCCAGAGTCCCCCAGATGTCTCAGTCCATTCCAGGGAAACCTGATTTACCTGCACTGCCTCGAATTTCTAGCCGAGGATCGACTCACACCACGATGGCACGTGGGACAGACCTGTGGGAAAATCTCGTGGGAAAGCCACGAGGGAAAGCCACAGATCCCTTGATCCATGCAAAGGGAAGCGTGACACTGCTGCTACAGCTCGGGAGGAAAGCACACGTTCATGCCTCCACACAAGACGACGACTAACTCCCCTGGGGAGACTCCAGAACTACCCCAAGATCCATGTTCACACTGGAGAGGAATCCTCAGGTTCCGGCACCGACTCCACACAAGGTCTTAGGCCCCGGCATCGAAGGGAGAGGAATCCTGAGAGGCCCCCGAGCAACTCGCATGGCGCCTGGCCTTTCCTGAGGCCACCAGAGCGGGTCCCTGAGGTCCCCGTCGTAAGTCGAGAGCACCTGCCGCAACTAGAGAAAATCCATTAGGTTCTCCCCTCCAGGCGAGATGAGGCCCATTTCCGCTGAGGCGTCTCGACGCTAATCACACCTAACCTCTGGAACTTCCAAAGGGTCCTTCACACCCTTGCTACAACTCAAGAAGTTCCCCAACATACCTGACTCCACTCGAGAGGAAGCACGAGAGTCCTGCCCACATCCAGAGGAGCCCCGTTTCCGCCTCGTACCTCGCGGTCAGTTATCCTTTCCCTGTATGTTCCGGAAAGAATTCCCGGTGTTCCCGTCGCATCTCGTGAGGAGGCGCTCTCCACAGGAAAGGCGAGAGAAACTCCAGTGTCGTGCCATCATTCCAAGAGTCCCCCAGATATCTCAGTGTGCCGGTGTCCAGCCCCGCTGGATCCAGGGAATTCGACCGATGGACGGCGTTGACGCGGAAAGTCTTGTGTATTTATTAATGTAAGATGAGATTAAGAAATTATGGGGTAGTAAGAAGATTAACTGGAGGAAAAAGGCTGAATAGCTAGCTTTACGCGGAAGGCCAATAAAATACCCGACAAGGAATTTTCTGGCAGACTCTGGGAAGGTGGCTCGACCCTGGAGTTCCTCTTGCCTTTCCTGTGGAGAGCGCCTCCTCTTGAGATGCGACGGGAACACCCGGATTTCTTTCCCGACCAGGCAGGGAAAGGATCCCTCCTCTCGAGCTAGGAGGCGGAAAAGGGGCTCCTCTGGATGTGGCCGGAACTCTCGTGCTTCCTCTCGAGTGGAGACGGGTATGTCGGGGAACTTCTTGAGTTGCAGCAAGGGTGTGAAGGACCCTTTGGAAGTTCCAGATGTTAGATGTGATTAGCCTCGAGACACCTGAGGGGAAATGGGCCTCATCTCGCCTGGAGGGGAGAACCTCCTGGATATTCTCGAGTTTCGGCAGGTGCTATGGACTTTACGACGGGGAACTCAGGGACCCGCTCTGGTGGCCTCAGGAAAGGCCAGTCCCCATGCGAGTGGCTCAGGGGCGTCTCGGGATTCCTCTGACGTCGATGCCGGGGCCTAAGACCTTATGTGGAGTTAGTGCCGGGAACTGAGGATTCCTCTCCAGTGCTGACATGGATCTTGGGGTACTTCTGGAGTCTCCCAGGGGAGTCAGTCCTCGTCTCCAGTGGGGCATGCACGTGCGCTCCCGAGCTGTAGCAGGAGTGTCACGCTTCCCCTTTTGTGGATCAAGGGATCAGTGGCTTTCCCACGAGGCTTTCCCACAGGGCTGTCCCACTTGCCACCGTTGTATGAGTCGATCCTCGGCTTGAAAGTCGAGGCAGTGCAGGGAAAACTGGTTTCCCTGGATTGGACTGAACATCTTGGGGACTCTGGGAATGGTGGCACGACCCTGGAGTTCTTCTCGCCTTTCCTGTGGAGAGCGCCTCCTCTTGAGATGCGACGGGAACGCCAGGAATACTTACCCGAGCCACGTAGGGAAAGGATCCCTCCTCTGGAACTATGAGGCGGAAACGGGGCTCCTCTGGATGTGGGTGGGACTCTCGTGCTTCCTCTCGAGGGGAAACGGGTATGTCGAGGAACTTCTTGAGTTGCAGCAAGGGTGTGAAAGACGCTTTGGAAATTCCAGAGGTTAGGTGTGATTAGTCTCGAGACGCCTCAGCACAAATGGGCCTCATGTCGCCTGAAGGGGAGAACCTCCTGAATTTTCTCGAGTTGGGCAGGTGCTGTGGACTTAAGACGGGGTCCTCAATGACCCCGCTCTGGTGGCCTCAGGAAAGGTCAGTCACCATGCGAGTTGCTCGGGGGCCCTCTCGGATTCCTCTCCCGTCGATGCCGGCGCCTTATACCTTGTGTGAGGTCCGGTGCCGGAACATGAGAATACCTCTCCAGTGCTTACATGGACTTTTGGGGTACTTCTGGAGTCTCCCCAGGTGAGTCAGTCCTCGTCTCTAGTGGATGCATGCACGTGCAATTTCCCTCCAGAGCTATAGCAGCAGTGTCACGCTTCCCCTTCGCGTGGATCCAGGATCTGTGGCTTTCCGAGGAGGCTTTTCCCACGAGGCTTTGCCACGAGGCTTTCCCACGACCTTTACCCACTGGGCTGTCCCACGTGCCACCGTGGTGTGAGACGTCCTTGGCTTGAAAGTCGAGGCCAGTTGCTGGGAAACTGGTTTCCCTTGTATGGACTGAGCATCTGGGGGACTCTGGGAATGGTGGCACGACCCTGGAGTTTCCTCTCGCCTTTCCTGTGGAGAGCGCCCTCCACTTGAGATGCCGACGGGATCGCCGGGAATTCCTTTTCTCAACCACACCAGGAAAAGAATCCCTCCTCTGGAACTATGAGGCGGAAACGGGGCTCCTCTGGATGTGGGGGGACTCTCATCCTTCCTCTCGATTGGAATCGGGTATGTCGAGGAACTTCTTGTGTTGCAGCAAGGGTGTTAAGGACCTTTGGAAGTTCCAGAGGTTAGGTGTGATTAGCCTCGAGACGCCTCAGCGGAAATGGGCCTCATCTCGCCTGGAGGGAAGAACCTCCTGGATTTTCTCGAGTTGCGGCAGGTGCTCTCGACTTATGACGGGACCTCAGGGACCCGCTCTGGTGGCTCAGGAAAGTCCAGTCCCCCATGCGAGTTGCTCGGGGCCTCACGGGATTCCTCTCTCGGTGATGCGGGCCTAAGATCTTGTGTGGAGTCGGTGCCGGAACCTGAGGATTCGTCTCCAGTGCTGACATGGAACTTGGGGTACTTCTGGAGTCTCCCAGGGGAGTCAGTCCTCATCTTGAGTGAGGGCATGCACGTGCGATTTCCTCCCAAGCTGTAGCAGCAGTGTCACGCTTCCTTCACGTGCATCAAGGGATCTGTGGCTTTCCTCGAGGCTTTCCCAGGAGGCTTTCCCATGAGGCTTTCCCACAGGGCTGTCCCACGTGCCACCGTTGTGTGAATGGATCCTCGGCTTGAAAGTCGAGGCAGTGCAGGGAAAACAGGTTTCCCAGGAATGGACTGAGACATCTGGGGTACTCTGGGAATGGTGGCACGACCCTGGAGTTCCTCTCGCCTTCCCTGTGGAGAGAGCCTCCACTTGAGATCGACAGGAACACGGAATTCTTTCCCGACCACGCAGGGAAAGGATCCCTCCTCTCGAGGTAGGAGGCGCAAACGGGGCTCCCTGGATGTGGGTGGGACTCTCGTGCTTCCTCTCGAGTGGAGACGGGTATGTCGAGGAACTTCTTGAGTTGCAGCAAGGTGTGAAAGACGCTTTGGAAGTTCCAGAGGTTAGGTGTGATTAGTCTCGAGACGCCTCAGCACAAATGGGCCTCATGTCGCCTGAAGGGGAGAACCTCCTGAATTTTCTCGAGTTGCGGCAGGTGCTGTGGACTTTAAGCGGGTCCTCAGGGCCCGCTCTGGTGGCCTCAGGAAAGGCCAGTCACCATGCGAGTTGCTCGGGGCCTCTCGGGATTCCTCTCCCGTCGATGCCGGCGCCTTATACCTTGTGTGAGGTCGGTGCCGGAACATGAGAATACCTCTCCAGTGCTTACATGGACCTTGGGTACTTCTGGAGTCTCCCAGGTGAGTCAGTCCTCGTCTCTAGTGGATGCATGCACGTGTAATTTCCTCCAGAGCTGTAGCAGCAG